>NC_061528.1:9922500-10082500 GCF_022379125.1 Scophthalmus maximus | reverse complement strand
GCCCCGTTTACGTGGGTGGGAACTTTGTTGATTCCATGCCAGCCTCGGGCCCCATGTTCAACCTCGGCCATCTCCCCCACCCATCATCCACTAGTGTGGACTACAGCTGTGCCGCTCAGATCCCGGGCAACCACCACCATGGACCCTGTGATCCCCATCCCACGTACACAGACCTCACCTCTCACCAAGCGTCTCAGGGAAGGATTCAGGAAGCGCCTAAACTCACGCATTTGTAATATGTGGTTTATGTGTGTGTGTGTGTGTGTGTGTGTGTGCGCGCGTGCGTGTGTGCGCGCGTGTGTGTGTGCGCGTGCGTGCGTGTGTGTTTGTTTGTGCGTGTGTGCCAAAATTACGTTGCGCTCTTTTTAATACCTCACTAGTCTAATAACTGCACTCCAAGCGAGTCGTGTGTATTATTACAGTATTATTGATATTACTATTAATGCTATTGTGTCATTCTTTTCTAAATAATACAGCTTTGTCCATTTCTATTGACTGTTTGGGGATGCGCAGAGGCAGACTAGCCTGGTTGTCAGTTGTTCTTCTTTTTTTCCTCAAGTGCAATGCGCAATTTTTTTTTTTTGACTGAATACTTCACGCCGTTACTTGAAGGTAAGTCTTGTAAATCACGAAAATAGAAGAAGCTCATCACTAGAGAGAGAGAGACGTTTAGGGACCGTCTGTTCGCCAGGATCTCACTTTGTTTCCTCACGGGGCATCCTATTTATTTATTTTATATTATGCTGCATAATCTTTTGTACTAGCGTATAGCCTATTTATTATTTAATTACTTTTGTATTGCACATTATTTATCGTTTATATGCGAGTATTTATAAGTGTGTGGGGGCGGGGGGGACTTTTTTGTAAGATTGGACAGATCAGTGCACTTGGAAGTGTTGGCAAAACAGGGTTTGGAAAATGCTATGACTCGCAGTGTGTTGTTGATGAAGAGCATTTCTAATTGTAAATCTGGGACAAATGGGGCATTTGATAGTGTATAGACACCACTATACAGTATGTCCATGGTTAATCTTGTGTGGAACCTTAAGCAAAACGTAGACTATCGAAGTATCAAATATTATACACACCAGCATGTCATTTTGTGTAGTCCATTGCTATTTTTTTGTCTTCCATTGTTATTCCGTTCAGTTGGATATCCATAAATTTACGAAACCCTAATGATATCGAAATGTTATATTTTATTGTGTTTAACATTTTGTAAATAAAGTGCTCAAACTTGTCTTTTTTATTGCGTTTTGTTGATTTTTTTATTCTTTATTTTTAAGCCCTGCAGCAGCAGGAATCCACTGATCATCCAGCTGCCTCTGATTATTTTAATCCCTCATTCGGCGGCTGCTCCCAGTGAGTCTGTCAGGTTAACAGTATAGAGAGGAGGCTTATTGACTCACAGTACTGTCCAAACAGGGAGAGCCAATCAATAATTAGACACCATGATATCTAAAACTCATCAGGCGGCTCTATTCTCCCAATGCAAAGTGCATTTCAGCGAAATACAAGGCTCTGGAGATTATTGATATGTTATTGGTAGGAGGGAAGTGAGTCTATGAGCGTATTGCATCTTTCACATGTTATTGTCATTTTTTTTTCAGACTTGGCCACATGATTACCTTCCTATGTGCTGGGACAAGAGAATAAGCTAATTGGTATACCCATAGAGCCTAATCCCTGGTTGGTCAATTTGATTGGCACACATTGATAATAATTTTCCAAAATAATTACTACACACATTGGGGGGAGTGGAAATAAAAACCTTGCCCATTCGTTGATGGCTATTCAAGGCAGATTAGTGACCAGAAGAAGAAAAAACCTGGTGGTGCTTTGACACTGGGAATGATACAACGATGGATGGATGGATGCCCGTGTGTGTGTGCGTGTGTGTGTGTGTGCGCGCGTGCGTGCGTCCGTGCGTGTGTGTGTGTGTGCGTGTGTGTGTGTGTGTGTGTGTGTGTGAGCGCAGTTCATCCTTTATTGCTCCTGGAGAGCCATTTCAAAGCCCATTAATCAAAAACTCGTCGCTTTCAGACTCCTCGCTGATCCCTCCTCCTCGTGAACAAAGCATTTGCATTCCAAATCCAAGTAGCACGTTTCAAACCGAGCAGCCCGATCTTTAATGTTGGGGGAGACCTGCAGACAGAATCCCACTGCTTTTACTGGGGGTTTTTTTCTTTGAAAAAACAACAACCCCTGAGATGATATATCTTCAACTTTAAGAGCGCATCCAGGCAAATGAAAACTCTTGTCAGAGACATCATCAGTGGTTTTTACCACAGACAGTGCCCCCCGCCTCACAAAACTTCCATCCAGTGTAGTGAGTGTGACTCAGCATGCCGGTATTATTCTACACTTCGCTGACAGATTTGACCGTTTATTGCATGTCATTTTATGACCAAATCCATCCTGTATTTTGTCTGTGAGCTCCTACAATGGTTCACAAATCATCTCAGTGTTCAGTGGATGGCGGCCATTTTAACCCAGGGTGAGCTCTTTCTTTCATCTCCCCCACTGCCGCTTCCTGCGCTGGTCAACTCACTTACCGAACCCTTAATATATAGCCTATATATATATATATATATATATATATATATATATATATATATTTTTTTATTGAATGAAACATAAATTGAAAGGTTAATAAATATCACAACGCACAACACAAGCTGGATATTATGAATACTGAGTTTATAAAAGCGGGATATTATAAATAATAGATTCTTGAAATAAAACTTTCCTTTGTAATCTGCACTATTTTTTGCATTAAAAAAACTGTCCCAAATAAAAAATAAATGAAAAGGAAACAAGTTAAAATATTCCAAATGGGATGAATCAGCTTGCTGTTGTGAGATGATCCAATTGCAAATATTCGAACATAAGGAAATATCTTGTGTATTGATTTAGATTTTTTTCCTTCTGAATCCATAGCCTATACCTCCTGAAGTGTGAAGACCAAATGCGTTTGACAAATGCACCATCAACAAAGGGACAGACGAGAACATTTTGGTGCCACACCTCAGAAGCACCAAATGGAGCAAATGGATTTCTCAGAGTCTTCCCTTGCCCCTGTCTTACAGGACATGGGGACATCTTAGATCATATGTCCGGGCAGCAAGAAGGAGGAAACACGTAGGTTGGGACTAAACTATAATATTAGCTGTAGGTTATAGTTTTGAAAAACCATGAGCAGATGGGTTTCTTTTTAAATAGATGCTTACTCCTGGGTTTGTTTTATTGAGTTTTAATCTCTGCACGTATGAAGAAGAATCTTGTATGGATATTTCTAACTGCTGAATGAAGTGAACTTTATTGCCCATTACAATGGATTACAGACACTTCCCTATCATTACGGCCACAGCCTGGAGAGGTGCGATGCTTTGTTGAGGCAGGCAGAGCAGCTGGGAGACTCGTGGTGTGTGTCCCTGATTGGATGAAAGCGGAGCAGGCCACGCCCCCTCGGCGGAGGGTAATGTTTACACATGGTGAAGTGTGGTCCTTTACTGTAGGGCTAACTATTAACGAGAACAAGCCAAGAACAATCTCTACCCGGGATAATATCCGTGTTCAAATTTAATGTTAATTTTGGAAAAAATACTTTTCTTGTGCTGGTCTCTCAGATGACACACACACACACACACACACACACACGGAGCCGGCAGCGATGGGACCAGTGCGTTGTGTTACACCGCCGGGACAGAGGCAGCGTTTCATTCACTGAGTGTTGAAGTAGAATCAAAACAGCTACAAGCATGGCTGCACTCCTTCCATCTTTCATTTCAGAGGCTACGGGATGAAGCACACGCAGCTGTCGGAGCGAGTCGAGGCTCTGCACGTCCGAGGAGACGCAACATATCGCGATGACTCGTCTGGGCAGCTCTCGTCTCCATCCCAGGAGAGCTCTTAGTGTCCCCCCGCGCTGGACCGAGAGACAACAGGGAGCAGCCGTTGAGAACACGTAAGGTTTATATAGCTGGTTTTCATATATTTACATATGTACGAAGAGTTTCTTTTTTGTCCTTAGTATTAGCATCATTATTTTGAACTTGCCGCGTCCTGTCCTGCTGCGTTGCCGTCACCGAGCAAAGTTACTGCGGATTATCGCCTCGTCGGATCGAGACCGACCGCGGGAGTGAAACAGACAAAAAGGATTTCTCTTCTCAACGAAACATGCGACATTTGAAACCACAGGACGCGACTCGGTGTAGATGAAACCGTGTCAGAGCTGAGGAGTGGCGTGGAGCGGGAGACGTGGCCAGGAGAGAAAAAGGGCCCGAAGGTCCGATTTGGTTTGAACTAAGCGCTCCTCAACTATAATTCATTTTTTTGGTATGGTGAATATAATAACGTGTGTTTCGTCTCTGACTTCTTTGTACTGCTGTCTCTCTCAAACACACAACTCAACCTAAGGTGACTGTGACCTGCAGGATTAGTTGCTGATACGATTTTGATGCTTGCAAAAATTCAAATATAAGTAATATTTATTGTAGGATACAGGCTCATGTACCTTAAGATTTATTTCACAATATTGTTGCCAGCTTTGTGTGTTGACTGACTATATACTGTGTATAATTGTATTCATAATTATTTAATTGACTTCCTTTCATGCCCCTGTATATGTATATACAACAAAACCATTCACAAGTTGATGATATGATGGTATTATTAATGCAGATATATACAAGTGTCTTCTGTTATTGTGCCATTCTGTGATTTAAAAGTTGCTAAATCAAATTGCCAATGACCTTGTTTCATATTTTATAGATTGATATCAGAGAATGTACCAATGTCTGAACAGCTGAAGTGTTGTTGTTGTGTTTTTTAAATAAAGGTCTTAATGTGATGCTCATTCTCTCCCTCTGTCTTATTTAAAAATATTCATACAAAATACTGGAGAAACCTTTTTGTTTTTCATTTGCAAAGAAGTTGCATTTCCCCCCCTCACACATCTACACACCCTGCACATTATTTAAGGGCTTATAAATAAATGGTTTCATATCCCAGATTTGGCTTCAGTCCATTTAACTGACAGCCAGGATTTCATCTCTTTGCCTCATGAAGTCCTCGGTATCATGGCGACGTTCAGAAAATTCTTTGGTACCAAGACGAGAGGAGGGGATGAAAAATGATCTGCACCACGCACCCTGAGCGCCTGTAAACACTGACGGAGGACGTGAATGTTAGAGGACACCGTTGTCACAAGTCCTTCCTGTTCAGGCCACACAGTGTGTGTAGGTGACTGAGCAGAGGAGGCAGCCGCTCGTTTGCTCGCGGGCGGGGGGGGGGGGGGGGGGGGGGGGGGGGCATCTGTGTGTTGCCTGCCAACTCAAAGTCTGCTCCTTCTGGGAGGAAACACAGCCACTGCATTCGGGTTACATCACGTCCCATGTGAAAACTCATTATTTGTCTGTTGGTCGGTGGAGGTCCATCTGTTGGTGTATTATTATCATCACTGTCCACACACACTGAAATATGGCCCCCATCGAATGAGTTTGATGAAGGTGAAGACTGCAGCAATCCCACAACTGACTGATGTTGCTCTGAAGCACCTAAAATCTGAAATGTACACTTACATATATTTTCCCTGTCAGCTCCTGCTCTTGTGCAGGATGCCTCTGAATGGATTCCCCTCCAAAAAAGCGTAGGTGGCCCTTTGATTTGTGCACCTTGGCGGCTCTATCATAACAGCAGTCTCACGGGCGGGTGTTTCCTAAATCAGAACATGCGAAAGACAGCAGCGCTGACGAAGGATGAGAATTGATGTGGGACAGAACATCTGGCCGCTATACACTTGCGTTTCTGTGGCGATGTTGTGGTGTTTGGCGGTTCATAAAAGGTTTTGAACTTTAAGCAGAAACCTGCAGCCAAACCGCTCCGAACAACAGTAGCACGAGGACCCCCACATTGATCACGCATGTTGTCACAGAAACTGATGTGCGTGGATTTATCGCAGCTCTTATGTGTTAGTGATATTGATATAATTGTAACTATAATAAATGACTCACTCCTCGGGGTATGATTTAGAGGGCTTGGCCAAAAGGCTCCTCTCCCCCTTTCGCTCGTGTGAAAGATGGCTCAGTGATGTGAGGAAACCTGAAGTAACTCATACATTATACCCGAGCCTTGACTACAATGCACTCGCAGTCTATATCAAAAAGTATTAGTGCCTCCACCTTTTTTCTGATGCCCATATGGATTTCTTTCACAGCATTTTCTGTATGAAATTATGAGTGAATAAATTGCATCTTCATTTATCTTCGAAAAAAACCCTTCTGTGCTGACTGCGATACTCAGCTCTCAGCACTTTACATAATTATATTAGTCTTCTGCTACACCACGAAATTGATTGCCCAGGAAAATGAACCTGGCTTTGCTATAAATTACACCTATGGATCATAAGAAATGTGTTATTTTGTTTAAAATAGTACCTAATATAATTAGAGCTCTAATTCATGGCAAGCTACAAGTGTGCCTATTACAGTAACAGGGTTTGGAATTTAATCTGTCTGCCGGATAAAGAATGATCCTGTGTGGTTTTCATTTGTAACCCCAGACACATTATTTCAGTAAAATAGTCTATGACTTTCAGATATGAGAGATGGATTGTTGAATGAATAACTATATTCATAAGTTTCAGTGTTAAAGTTAGCCATTCATGCATGAGGAAGAAGTTTCAGCATTCATCTCCAGAGTCTGACCTGTAGAACTTTCCCTCCAGGGTGAACAGCAGCACTGAAACAAGGAATCCGGCCTCACTGGTCTTCACCTCTGCTGAGGACATGAGCTCCATCATGCAGGATCTTTACAAGAGGACAACAGAAAGGGAAAATTATATGATGTTACACTGAGCAATTTCTTAAATCTGCAGTGCCTTCATGTTTTTAGCAAATGTGACTCAAATATGAATAAATACTGCAATATTTTTGGTACTATATTCAGTAGCGGGTTAACATGCATGTTAACGGTGTTCCCAGAACCTACAGTGTTGTTAATGGTTTTGAAGGTGAATGCATGTCTGCGGCACAGATGAATACAATATCATTCATTTGTTTTTGATCTGGTAAAATACAGAATATAAAGCGTTTCCTTTAACTCGCAGATCATACAAGAGAAATCCATCTTTGTTTGTGGAGTCAACAGCTCATCGTGTCTACATCCGTATTCAGTGTGATACAGTATGAGCTATTATTGTATTTTAACCTTAAAATGATAACCATACACCACAATAATCTTTTGCTGTTATCCTTTCTGAAAAGTTGAGACATCTTTGTTCCGTTCACACTGGGATATCCATATTACCTTAATTTGTCTTCTTTAGACAACTATTTTGAAACTTCAAAATTCAAGTAGTAAATGGCCGAGTAAGGTAAAGAGATTGTGGAGGACATTACCTGAAAGTACATTTTCTTGGTCTTATATTAGAATAAAGCACCATTTATCTACTATTTAATGTGTGACTCACCAGATTACACCTTTGGTAATCAAATTTTTGGACCGGACAAAGAGGAACAGCTTCCTCTTGACTCAGTTCCCTTTTTAAATTCCTCATTCTGCGGCTGTGATCTCGGTTTTCGGAGCTACATTGTGAAGCCACACTTTCAAAGAACCTTGTATTCCAAGGAGCATTTCCGACATCTATTGTTCTCCTTACCCACAGACCTCTGCATTATAATCTGAAATCCAAGCGCGCCGTGGCGGCGTGCAGGGTTAAGTAATTCTGCACCACTGAGAAAGACATTTGATTTCATTTGTAGCATGTCTTGCAGTGGGTGGAGGTGAGCCCACCTTTGGCTGCGGCAGGAGTGCAGCGGCACACATATCTAGTGCTGGGAGACACAAAATTGACAATGCATTTATCTTTGAATAATGTAAATGTCCTGAGAATACGGTGGCAGTGGTCCTGGTGTGTCCGCTGAGGGCGCGGGGCTGTCAGACTCTCGGCTCTCTGGCTCTGCTGCAGCATAATGTGGCCTCCGGCTCCCCTGGAGCATCCCGCTGCTCTGCCCCGCTCTGCCTCAGGCCCACATTCCTGCCTCGGCACACTGCACTAGCTCCCCACTTAATTTACACTCTGCTAGGAGAGGGAGTTAATGCAGAAAACCCTGCCAAGAAGAATCTTATCTGCTCTGCCTCTTTAAAGGTGAGGTAGTTTAGAGCACAATATATTGAACAGAGTTGTGGTGGGTGATTGTATTTTTTCCGAACACATCCCGTCTGCTCATTTGATCTGTGATTTGATCATTACACATACAACGATATCAGGCAACTGGGTGATGAGAATACACGTTTCCAGCGTTTTGAATTGCTTCTATTATCTTAAGTAGCCGGGATAACTTGAATGCTTCCAATGAATACCATGAGTTATTGTGTCCGAGAAAATGTGCAGCTCGGAGACTAAAACACGTATTGTTTAAAATGGATGGTTCCTGGCAGGCTGACAGTGTTGTTCAGTGAAGCAAAGTGCCAGTAAATTGTTTGTCTTCTGCAGTGCTGCCCTATAATTCTTCTGGGAACCAATGGCATTGTGTTTGCCAAAGAGAATTATGATAGATGGGATAAAATCAAACTAAAGGATTTTGGGATGCTCTCTGACCACCGGCCATAATCTGAATACGTTTGTGAGGCTGGTGATTCTTATCCTTGTTGGTCCCCCTGCATCTTGTCTGTCTCAAAGAAAACAACTGATTTTATGGATCATTTTGAGTTTGTGTCTGTAAGTAATGATTAATATCATTGCATTTCTAACACAAACCATCCCAGTTTAGATCTGTTTAATGCACTGGTGAATTAGTAAACCTGTACATTCATGCAGCGACAGCGATCTGCTGCATCTGTCGTGGACTCTATATGCTCGATGCAACAATGCGTTTTATTCTGCATGAAGCAGTGGCTGGTAATGCCTCCAGTTCAGAGGCACAAATGTAAATGTGCAATCTGCTTGTTCAAGTGTCCTGTTGGCCCAACAGCAGAAGCACGTCCCCATCTGTTCTCTCTCCGGAGTGCCCAGACACTATACTTTTCCCCCCGCCAGACCTTCCCATTTGCTAGTGCAGAGGTTTCCCAGCCATTTCTGAGGTTGCAGGCAGGGTAAGTCCCTGATCCACGTGCTCACAGATCTCTGATCGAAACAACTCCTTATTTGCAGGTAGAAGCTGGACACATTTTCTTTTATTGATGCCGAGTAACATTTGAATGTGCTGTCCTTGGCTTTCGGCTCTCTTTTGTGTGCTGCTGCTGCTGCTGCAGTTCCACAGGATGCAAGCAGCGAAAGACGAGCGTGGCTGTCAGGGGAGTGTGATTTGTTGCAAGCCCAGCCTTGCCAACTGTGAGGCACTGAGGTGTGACCACAGAGATGCCTAACATCTCCAGTTGCCTCAGGGCCAGCCAGTCAATTACACAATACTGTCTACCCCGAGCAATGGCATGTGCTCAATAATGGACCAAAGGCAAAAAGAGGAAACATCGCGAAACAGTTTATACCAGTGGCCACACCATAATTAGAAAAGTGTTGGTCGAAAACTCTCTCATTACGTGATATTGTATTGTGGTCTGTTGTGAAAAAGCACAAATTGTCTGTCTGTGTAAGCATCTGTTTGCAGCATAGTGTGATTTTGCGTTTGCACTGTAATACACACATTGTAGTTTCATTTCAGGTTGTACTTGTGTGTGTGTATTTTCAACAGTTTACCTCAGAGGAGTAACATTTTGGTTATTTCTGGACCTCAACTGTTTATGAAGACCATGTGTGGGAAAATCCACGTGGGTCCTTGTTCAAAGAGAACTGCCTCTCCTTTGTGAAACACTTTATCGTGTAGATGCAGATGTGCTTTTTGTTAGACCCCTTGCACCTCATCCATTACCCCCGGCCTGCCAGAGAGATAGTGGAGAGTGAATCCGTTCAAAGGGACCATGACAGAGCCTGCTGCTCAACTGAACTCTCCATGAACTAGTCTCAACAGAGGGATCCATGCATCAAAAAAATAAGTAATTTCTCTTTGCTGCTCTGGCCTGTGTTTCATACAGATTGCTACTATCAACACGTCCGGGATCCTCATGTATCACTCTGTCAATCTGATATTCGTGTGAGCACTGTATCTGTCTCAGAAGATCCAGGCGAGTAAAGAGACCGAGAGTGAGCTGGGACTATGTGAGTATCTTGTCTTGTTGGATCAAGATTTCACTGCACAGACTGTGCAGATACAGTATATTTTTTAAAATATACAGATAATAGTACACAGTGGTGTCGGTGACGATCTTTACACACTCAAATAGGAGGAATTGTTGTTCAAACGCTGTCATTACTTCTGAATAAAGAAAGAAAGAAAGAAAATGTTTTGTATTTGCTCTTGATTAGAGTCATTCTATAAAATTACCAAAAAATGTAAATATATCCGTTTACAGCAGAGCCAGACAAACCATGACCTGAGGTGTGATGTTTTAAAGAAGACTGAGAGAATGCCGTGCTAGTGTTTCTGTGCTACACAGAAAAAAACCTCATCAAAATCATGAGAACATTATGTCTTTGCCATTACATGAAATGCACACGCTACGGTCGACGTGGGAGGATTTCCTTTTTGCGTCACCAGATTACCATTGCTAGCTAGCTTCATGAACAGCTCGAATGGAATTCTGGGATGAGTTAGTCCTGGTCCTTAGTCCTGGTCCTTGCTCAAGACTGGCCGCTGTGACGCAATCAATCTTCAAATGCAGACTGAATTCGGACACAGCTCTCGAGTCACTTATCACACCAACGTGCTCTATTGTTGTGGTAATGAGATACGTACTATTTTTCAAATTTGCATTATTACCAGAAATGTAACATGTTCTTTACTAACTCTTCGTAAATAGGCCTGGGAAATGTACATTTAGTTGAGCTAATCCTAATTTACTATAAACACCATTCATATTGAAATGGTGCAGAGAACAAAAAGCCACCATGTGGGATCAGAACGTTGCTAGGCAACTTACATTTTAAATTCACCCATGTGAAAAGACATTTACTTCTGTATTACTGCACCATCGACCACTCAAATCTGTGCATCACGTCAAAGCTGCAGAATTTCACAGCTGGTCGTGACCGGTTGCATTTCACAGAAGAAGGCAAGCACGTTAAAAGAAAAAAAAGATGGGAGTAACACAAGACCAAATGATAGTAGAGAGCTATGCATTTTCTGGCAACTTACATTATTTTGTAATATTATGGTTATTTCATTATCATCATGAAAATACAAGACATGCCTTTTTTTCCATCTGGACTCTTCATGCGATCACAACGATGCACAGGAACCTTTATTATTAACTAATCAGTTTTAACAAAATGGCCGTTTCATTGACGGTCCTTATATTTCACGGCAGAAAACTGCAGCGCTCTTGCTTTATTAGAAATTGCTCGTGTGTGAGAGTAAGATAAAGGAAACTGAGAGGTTGACATTTGGAGTACAAACAGAAAGGCTTTTTTGCCTGCTCAGTAATGGTATTGAGACTGTGGCACTATTGACACAGACCTTGGGTTCGCTATATGAAAAGTCAGTGGACACAATTTAATTTCTGTCAGCAGTCAGGCTCCACAGCCACAATGGATTTCTTTTTATGCCCCAGCCTCTGACTCACCGAGCATCTGTGTGAGCTGCGAACACAGATTCTAGCGAGCACCTCCCTCTCCTCCACCCGCTGCCGCTGCCCTCAAGGTGCATTTCATCCACATAGAAAATGAAGTTATATCTGAACTTCGACCAATAGTCTCGGTTGCCCAAGGGGGAAGCACTGTAAGGAGCTCGCCTTAGTATGACCACGCAGTTAAGACCGCAATGGGCTGCCCAAGTTCATCAATCTCCTTCTGTTCTACACAATCTCCTAATGACTGCATACACACATAAACACAACATAACATAACATAACATAACCATCCTCTCCAAATGAAAAGTTTCACCAAAATTAAATAAATAAATAACATTGTAGAAATGATGATAACCCTTTCTGAAGAAGTCTGTTCCACAGCTTTACGTATTGCTCTGAATGCTACTGGCGATTTCTTTTTCTTATTGCAGTGATATGCTGAACAAGTCATATGATTTCCACATGTTACATCCTCTCATCTCTTGTCCTAAAGCCACATGTTGAAGGTTTGCATTATGTGCAAAAGGCTGCAAGTATAAAGCTCTCTCATGAAAAATGTGCTGCTGACAACCTGGGTGCAGTAACTGTGACTGTTTCCGATCCTAATGGTGCAGTATGCAGCAGAGCAGCGTGTCTGTGGCTCTTTTACTTATGGTGACTGAAAGCACTCTGGTCACGTCTGACGGACAAGAAAATAAAGGATTTTATTCTCAGGAAGCGCTGACATTAGACTTCTTCAGTCAAAGGTTGGAGGGATAGATTTTCTACTCATGTTTCCCTCACGGTGAATATGTGCACGGAGCTACAGCTTCTAGTACTTTGTCTCATATAGCATGTCTTTATCACGATCCATGTACTCAGAATCTGTCTCCCCACCAACCAAAAAATGATGCAAAAAGCATTATCAACG
Organism: Scophthalmus maximus; assembly: GCF_022379125.1. Taxonomy (NCBI): domain Eukaryota; kingdom Metazoa; phylum Chordata; class Actinopteri; order Pleuronectiformes; family Scophthalmidae; genus Scophthalmus; species Scophthalmus maximus. Next base: position 10,069,965 of record NC_061528.1, on the reverse strand, counting down.
ACTTCATAACTGCAGTTCTCTTCAGCTCCTCTTTTCTTCTTCTATTGTTTAATACGGTCTCAACCTCCTGAAATTCATCCGAGAGTACAAACGATGCAAAAAAGCAAACAAATCGAAGCATGGTTCAGTTTGGTCCAGACCAAGACCACCTTTTGTGGTCAATTTTAATTTTTGGACCACTGGTTGGTCCCAGGCACCATTCACATGTGTTATTATGTTTGGCACTAAACTGAAAAAAAAATCCAAATCAATAGATCAGACCAAACAAAGTAAATGTAAAAGTGTCCTTAGAGCGTCCTTCAAGTCATTGTTTTGATGTTTATGTCCTGTGACTTTATGCTAGAACACAACAGTAAAATAGGTCTGATGAACGCACTGTAAACTAGTTGACCAGCACCAAACAGCAGACGGATTAAGTCAGCAACAAACTGGTGAACATGATAGTGCACTTGCATTTAGCAGCTAAAGAGACATATTTTCCCTCAGGAGTTGGTGCAAAGCAAACCAGAGATAAAAGGATCATCAGATGGCCATAAAGGCTTGGTTGTACAAGAGAAGAACTGTTAGTTGTATAAGTTATATGTTGTTGTTGTTCCAAACGGCCACACTGTAGAGCAGATCGTGAAACGCCGTCTGTCATGGTGAGGCGGGGGGGTTTATTCACATATGGTGATAATGCTGTATACTTTCAGATAGTCTCTCCCATATGCACACATTGTGTTGAATGAAAAACGGGAGCCAGACAGACAGAAGTTGAAACCCTGGCCCCTTTCTCACGTCAGCACATTTGGTCAACGACAGTGTGAAGTGGGGCGGAATGTTGGATTGTAGGTTTAGGAGAGTTAGTGAAATGGTCGTACAGAGCTCCCCCTATTTGACACCAGAAACATGTGGCCTGTCCTGAAGCTGTTCGACCATCTGCAAAACAGTTCTGAAGAAGCATAAAGACACAACTCCAATGCATATGCTGCACTGTAACTGCTGGATGTGTAATTAAATACCTGTGTGCCAACAAGTTCTCCATATTAACTTTAGGCAATGATATGGTCCAACTATATCTAATGGTTATTGGTATTTTCTGTATCACACTCATGAAGCTGTTGATCAATTTAAAGATACGACAAATGTATATTACGAAACAGTTAGATATCTATTCCCTGGGGCACTCTCATTAATGACATTGTGATGGCTGTATCCAAAGCCACACAGTTAAAATAAAAAATGGTAACATTCACTCAGTCTCACCACACAAAATCCAGATTCAAGACAAGTCTAAGGATTTCACACACTCACATTATTATCACAGGTGTTGGTAATTTCTTTGCAGTCACTTAAATTAACAAACACAACCAGTCACTTTTCCATTAGCATCATGTTCATGGTTTCACACCACACTGTATTCTAAATTAGGCGCGCGCATTTGGTTCACACAGTTTTGTCTGGTGTAGTAATTCAGTTTTGTTTGTCTTTGAGTTACCTGTCTGCTGTGTCGGTCCTTCTTCCTAGTTTGGGCAAAAGGTGTGACTGAGGGTGGAGTCGACTTAAATGCAGAGGCCCAGTAATTGGACCGGACCAAGAGCTGCATTAGCATGGGGGTGGGTGGGGATTCTTTGTGTAGAGTTTTAGTTGTTGTCGATATTATTTACCCCTATTGTTTCAAATTGGTCTGATCAGCCAGTATATATGTCACCCCCTGGTTTCATTTGCAAGTTCAGTTGTTTGAGTTAATGTCATGGTTGGTTGGCAGTATCTTTGAGTAGGGTTTTGTTTGGGTGACATCTTTGAATGGGCAAAGTTTATAAAAAACAATTTTTGAGAGGTGATCCGGTTGTCTGCCATTTGACTGCTTGGTCCCTGACAGACATGTTGCTGTCCTTTTCTCAGTTCCCTGTTTTCTTTACTGTTTTAGTTCGAGGTGAGAGGCACAACTGTTGTTGTCATCCATTAGCTGGTCGGCGGCATTTCCTCCCTCCCTCCCTCCCTCCCCGTCCTCAGCGTTTGTGTCCAGCTGGATGTCACGTGTTGTGGGAAAGCCACCTAAGAGATGGTAAGCTCTCTCAGATCATTCATCTTAATTAAAATTTAATGAAATGTGGCTCTCTGTACAGTTGTGTCTTGCAGCTCATAAATGAAACATTGTGCTTTCCAGCATTACTCATCCAGCGCTCCATACATTGTTCATTTTTAGCCTGCTGCAACAAACGCTGTAGCCAGTACAATCATGTAAGGGCTCAATCAATACCTTCAAAAATACTGTTGGCCCTGTTCAATGGAGCGTTTCAAAGCGAGGATTTTTAGGACTGTCGTGTTGTTAGTTAATGAATGATGTATTTTGAGAAATACAGTATGTTGTGTTTTTTCAGTCTTCCAACTCATGTTGCCACAGTCTAGTTGTCTTTAGGCATGAACTCCGGAAAATGTCCGCAAAATTTCACCTTGACATTTTTCCAGAGGTTGCTGTTCACGTACGAAGAACTCGGCAGGAGTTTGTTGTTTGAGTCAGGTTGATCGAGGCTGAATCCGAAAAACTGTAGCAAGCACAGTTGCTATGGATATTGTTGGTTAGATGATTTGGGAAGTTACTAGTTTTGTAGTATCTTCATTGTGGGATGTTCACACGAGCAGGGGGTTGAATACAAGAATGACTGACAGTTTATGAAGAAGTTACTGTGACGAGTTATTTATTTGCTGCATAAATCACCAAAGTAATATGTGGGTAATGTTCAAGATCTTCTAGCTCAGAGTGCTAATGGTGTTCATAGATATCAGCATGTACTGATCTGGTTGTTTTTCCTCAGAAAAGGTCGCCGAAGATGTTTTAAGGTAAGACTTCTCACACTGTTACTCTGTTACGTGTTTTTGGCTTGTTTATTCAATTTTGCAAAACTTTATCAGGCTCTGTGATCAATACTTAGTGGATTTCACAGTTTGTGTCACAGCTCCTGGTTTAGAGACAGCTGTTTAAAGCGGGAGATTTATGGCTTTGGATGGGAAATGAATCACGTTGTTACGCTTGTTAACGTTTCAGAGAAAAATCTCAAACAGCTGTTTGGAGTCTCATTATGATCCTGAGTTACTCAGAAACAAAACATTTCACGTCCTCCACTGACAGTTTGTAATGAGAAAAGCTTCACCTGTAGAAAACAGTATTCTAACAATAAAAAGACATTCGTATTCACTTTCTTCTGTCTGCTGTGTTTTGACAGTAAACAGCAGTATTTGTATTCATGCTAACGTTAGTGAGGGGGGCCTCAGTGTCTTTAACCTGTGCTGCCTCTATTGTTTGGGGACAGCACACTTAATTTCTCACCACCTTGTGAAGTCTAGGTTAGTTTTTTAGCTGGTAGCGGTGGAACAGTTGAATATGTCTTGGTAGCTATCTGGATCTGACAAATGTCTACTGACTTGAGACATGGAGTAAAATAAAAGTGGACAAAAGGAAATGTGAGGACAAGTGCTGCATCTGGTGTATGATAATTATATTTATATGTAGATATTAGGGATCAAACAATTACAATATGCTGTATTTAGTGGTCGCTTAATCGCTAACAACTTATGAAATGTAGGGGTCTTTTTCAATAGTAGAAATGTTTAGTAGTAATAGGTAATTTAGGAATTTAAGGAACATATTAAAATGTGACCTCACCCCCAGCTCAGCATAACTCCTACACCAAGTACATATTTCAGAATAAAATGATAAAAAAGTGGGCAAGGGTTTAGAGGGATGGATGAGGGTTGTTTATGTGTGAGGCAGGAGTGGCTCAGTGACATCCTCAGGCCAGAGATAAATGGATAGTGATACTGAATCACAAGGCACTTATGCTACAGGGCTCTTAAGAGGTGGGGGTCTTTTCCCATCCTAAATCCCCTGAAGTTGACACAGTGTGGTGGAGGACCACGGGGGTCCTGAGCCTTATCAATTTGAGCCACTGACTCCAGCTCCAGTAATACCTAAAGCTGCGGTTCTCGGAGCTGAGCATGTAGCGCTCTTATGATAAACTCCCATTGCAAATGTGCAGAGCAGTGTGCTGCTATCGAATGATCGTCTTGCCATTTGCAACTATTGCCAGGCAAAGTGAGGGTCCGAAGGGAAAGAATGCAGTTGCCGCGACTTTGCTTCTACAGCCGAATAAAGCACAAGCACAAAAATAATAGAGCAGACACAACATAAAGTCCTGCTGAACTCAAGGATGGCTGGGAATGTGGGCTGCCCATCTCTCATTAGGGGACAATCAAAAATCTTTTTAAACATATAAGTTTCATGACGTAAATTTGTCCAAAACAGTTCACAATGTCAGCATGGGCCTTACAAGCTTCTGGATGATTTAAAATATTAGGTGGCATGTTGAGCCTGTTTTAGAGCAATTGTTCCTACCAAACAATTTAATCACAAAGTATGACATCAATAATAGTTGCCATGCCAACAGATGTTTATGGACCAACCATAGTTTTTTAAATCCATCGATTTAACCCAAGATGATGAATTCTGAGACTGAAGAACTTTTATGAGGTGCAAATTGCAGGCGGGGGTCATTAGGGATGATTAGTGGCGATGTAACAAGTTTAATCCCCACCTTTGTCTAACATTGGGCTATTACTTTATAAAGGGTAACTTGCTTTTTATGTTCTTGCCTTCGAGCCTTTAACACAAATTAGCAAAACTTAACCTGACCTCTATATCTCTGTGTTCTCGCTTTAATTCGCAGGCGACAGACGTTCAATGAATAGCTGTTCACAGGTTCACAGCATCTTGTTATGCTTGTGGCATTCTCACATTGTGTGTCACTTTGTAGATTTAATTTTAGACTAGATATTTGTGCATTGGTTTCTGTATAAACGAATCCGTTATTTTCAAGCATTATATGGAGGTGGTCAAATGGTTCCCTGGAGTGTGAAAGAGTTTGTAGACCAAACCACTTGATACCAGTTAGATTTGGATTTTCAGACCAATTGTCTGCGGAAATCTGATTTAAGTTGATTAAATTGACGTCAGACATCGTGTTCAGCAGTTTATATTCAACCGTGTGTTTGTTACAGACTGACTCGTGCTCAGGGGTTAAGAAGTCTTGTCAATGATATTTCAACATATCTACCTATTGTACCACTACAAGCAATGTCTTAATCAATTTAGGACGACTTAGTTGTCTGTTTGAATGTTGTGATCGTGCTTCCGACTCTGGTTGAGTCATGTCACTGCACAAAGTAGCTGTAACTGTTCAGGAAGGTTATACCATTTCTAAAATCAAATCACACTGTGGAAAGATAAGGAGCGTCCTTGACTTATACTCAGCAGTGAACTGGGAGTATCAGTGTTCGCAGTTTACATTCATTGAATAGACAAGCATGTGTACAGCAGAATTTAGAAGCTACAGCGGAAATCAGACTGAATATTTTACATGCAAAAACAAGCTTTAGCTGCTTTCAGACATGCACTGAACCTTTCCGGGGGGGCAGTGTGTGAGAACGCAAATGTTGCGCTGGACATTTTCCAGAACATTTTCTGCCAGACCCCTGGTAAATTTTCTGGGAAAATGTCTGAGTCAGCCCATGTGAGAATACATCAGGGAAGTCTCTGGGAGATTCATGTCGAGCGAGCGCGGGCCCTCGACTGAATGGTCCCGAAGTATTCCTGCCGTTGTGGATGCGTCTGACTCGGACAATCTCCTGCTGCTTTCTTCACGCGTGAACGGAAAATGTCCGGACACAATTTTCCAGACATTTCCTTTGTTTTCAGTTCTTCCCTGAAAACAGCTTCTGTCACTTGTTGCTGAAATTCAATGTTTTTGCCTATCCATTTGTATTTGGTGATAATAATGAATTCAATAGCAGTAATGCATTATTGATAATAACTTGAAGCTGACTCATACCTTCTCCACGATGAAGCCTAATGGTGGCAAATCATCATTTTGATTTTGCTGCTTTGTATCTGAAGGACTGTCAGTTGCCATAATTTACTTAAAAATCTGAAGGAGGACTTTGCCCCTTGGAAACAAGGATTACTGTACATGACATTGCCACACTCTATTGATACTGCTGTCATGTTTTTTTGTTTGTTGAGACAATGACACGAGGGAGGTGGAAGCAAAAGGCAGTATTAGTATTCCATGTCTGCCCTCTTTGAGTTTCTTGGCACATGAGGAGCTGGATGGAGATTCTCTGTTTGCGGGGCCATGCTTGTGTCTGAGTGCTTCCTTCTGCACAGAGACTGCAGAGAGGACCTCAGGAGCACGCGTCTGCTTCCTTCATTCCATTTACTTTCAGGAAGGGTGAAGGGCAAAGCCACTGGAATGTTGAAACCCCGTTACCCAGCGCTCATTGTTTTTAAGGGACGCCTGTATGCGTTCACATTTCTCTTTAACTCTGAGCGCAGGGGGAAATTATAATTAATCTGTTAATGACAGTCGGGGCTGTCATAAGCTTGGGGAGTGTATAATAAATTGCTGTAATAAAAATTAAGATTGCATGCATCATTGAGGCCTTCAGAGGGTTTGTTTAATGTAGTTACAAAAATGGTAGCAGCTGATGTGGCGTCCGCTGCTCTACCAGGAGAATGCTAATTTCTGAGTGACACTTAACCTGCTGTAGCTCAACCACGGCTGAGGGAGGTGAGGGGAAACCTAATGAGTTTTTCCTTCGTCCCATTTTGAGAACCACTGAACTGGATGGCCTGGTTTGTTTCCAAAAGGCCAAAAAAAAAAAGGAAGAACTTTCATTGTTCATGGGAAATTAATTACACCCCCTGAAAATCTACCCAATTCAAAATTCAAGTAAAAGAATTCATTATGGCCTCCAGCTCTGGACAGTGAATGTTTGGTCATTTATTCTGAGGGCACAAACTTCAGACAGATCACCACTCCTCTGAAAAGTCATGTGGGGGTGAGAGGTTGAGTTGTTCACTTGTTCTCCCTTCTTTCCCTTAACTGGAACATGAAAGATGCAGCGTCGTCCGTAACGTGCACTGCGAGGGGCTCGACATAGTTACAGCAGCAGAGGACTTCCTCCTCTTTGATGAGAGACAAAGCTTCCTCTGTGGCGCAGGGTCCCATTAGAGGAGAGCCCTCGACTTCTGCCCCGGAGGAACAAAAGAACAAATCGTAAGCGTTGTCGCACATTAGAGGATTATCATTTCAGCTGATGTGCTCCTAGTGTTAGCACTGCCCAAGGATACTCCTTCAAGTGTCTTCATTTATATTTTGTTATTAGCCATGTTCATGCACGCTCTCCACTCCAACTTCAGGTTCACTGACTCATTTCCTGTCTAGTCGCCATGGCTGTGTCAGTTCTCCTGGCCATTTCAACCAGATACATTTGTCAAGGAGGAGACTTGGAACCTTATCTTTGGGTGCGTTGTTTGGGACACAAGGGGCCTCGTTCGGGAGGTTTAGCCCGCGGGCATGCTGGTATATTGCACTTGTAGCCTGACACCAGTTGACACAGCATAGTTGCCCAGGTCACCCTACAAAAACACTGCCCTCTCTCTGGACCAAGCCACCGAACAATGGAGATATTTTTGTTGACAGACAGCCCTTGGTGCTCTAATTGAGACTAAGCTCACTTAGCTGGATTTTGTAGTGAACTTTAAAGTAATGACATCCTTCCTGTCCTGCCGGTCAACTCAGAAAAAGTCCCTTCTCTGTCCAGGTCCTGTCGGGTCACGTTGTCTCATCACCGGAGCTCAGTTATTCTATAGGGGTAATTGGATGAGTAAATAAAAATGTATATTTAAAACTTTGAAGTAGTATGGCACTCAGTAGAGCGTAAACCTCCGCCAAGGCCGGACAATCCTACACATGACTGTTTAGTTCTCATGGTAGAAATATGCAGGAAAAGAGGTGGTCTGATGACCTAAATTGTTTATTTGTCGTAAAACATAGTTAAAGAAAGTGGGGGGGAAAAATCTTGCATTTGCTCCTTAATCCACCCCTGCACCAATATTTCTAATGGGTTCCTCTCAGGCCCAGGCCCCATCCCTTTGGTGGAAATCGGTTTCATAGTTTTTGCATAATCCTGCTATGAAATAAACAAACAAAACAACAAAAGACTCGGGTGAAACATAACCTCCACGCGGGGTCAATACTCCCAACAAAGATCGATGTTTACCCTATACCGTTTCACAGAGCATCAACGGAGGACATATGCCTAAAAACTTTCAAAAGCATGGATTTTTATTTTAAAAGTTGTGGCCTTTTTTTTCTCTGATGGTGTATAATGAGGTGTTGTTTTTCTGAAGCCGCGGCTTTTAAAGCTGCAGCCAGGAGTCTGTGGCTGAAACATGAAGCTTGTGAGCCAAGTGTAATAGGGCCTCAGTGGAAACTAGACTGCAGCTGCAGCCTCCGCTGTGATTCATTTCTATTGTGTTGCTGGTTTGTTACCTTTCTCTCAAAGAGCCTATAGCTCCCGAGGCTCCCACAAAAATGATCACCTGCTCGTCTCTCAGCTTGTACGATTGCACCGCGTTGTTGTCTCGGCTTCTTCTCGGTCGCCTTTTCCTCCTCGTCCTCGTATCATCTTTGCGTCTCTGCCGTAACTGTCGTAGATAAGCCTGTTATGCATCACCTACCAGCCATGAAATGTAATTATTAACCGGAAGGAGCAATGGGCGTCATTTTCCAAATTAAGAGGAACTTGGTAATACTTGCTTAAATACTGTCAGTGATTAATGTCTGGCTGAGGACTAGGCAAAACATGTTATGTACATCCAGGCTAGCTGCTTTGCATGGTAGATAAACAAAGCATTACTGGATATAACAATAAACATTAACCACCACTATACTGAAAAAAATATGATGAGGAAAGGAAAAAATATTGATATACATTAGTATACTGTATTTTTTGTAATTCCAGCATTACTTAAGTGTTCCTGTCAAAGCACATATGGGCATTGTACGCTATTTATAACAGCAAAGCAGCAAGCACAACCCCAATGGACCATCCACTTTTTCATACATTTAGGGAAAATATAATCATTCTTTATAATTACTGCACCTAGGCACTGTATTAAAATTCTAATTCACCTCATCCACCTCGATTGATCTGTTCACAGTGGGTGGCTGTGGTGAAATGCACTGTATAATATTCATGCTGCTACGCCTTGGTTGTGCTGTGTGTCAGAAGCCATCTTGCAGCGAATCCCTCACCCACCTTGGAGCGCAGCCTGTGGAACTGATGAGGTGAAGAGCATTGCTCTGCAGCTCCATGCTAGTAATCACGGGACTGAAGAAACACATACATCATCTGCCACACAGGTTGGCATGGCGAGTGAAAAGCCTTCACATCACGTAAGATGTTGGACAAATGATGGCCATACGTGTGTTTGTCTCCTCACAGATGGCTGTGCATCTTCAGTCAGGAAAGAGCTGCGCCTGGCACTTCTTCCCTTCCCCCAATCCACTCCTCTTGCTCCCTCTTCCTCTCTCCCTCCATCACTCTTTTGTAGCACGTCCCTTCTTTTCCCCCGCCTCTCCTCTGCAGGAGGTTTGATATTGGCAACACAGTTAGTGCCCTCCACGGAAATAACAATGGAAAAAATGACATAAATTATTTGCCAATTGTTTGACACATGCAGGGCATTGTCCTTGCTATAATCATCAGCACTCTGTCACCTGAAGGTATGAACGGTGCCACTGCTGCTTTGTGTCTCTCTGCTGAGCCTCCCGGGCTGTTTAGGGCTCCTGCTCTTTTCAGTTAAAAGAAAATGACGCATGTTGTCTCCAAACAGCAACCAGGGAGGATGGAAGAATGGATCACATCACGACTTTAAAATGTAGGAGATTCTGCATCGGAATTTGCGAATGTGTGAAAAATACATTAGCTCAATCCCGTATTTAAGCAAAAAAAGGTAAACGTACTGTACATCAGTGACACCTCATTGGCTGACAGTCACATATCTTCTCATCTATTCAAGGAGCAGCTGAAATACAATGCTTTAAGTTACACTTATGGAAATGCCACCATCATGAATGCATGAGAAGCAGCAGTCACATATAACCATTAGGCCACAGGAGATATTGAAGTATTAAAGATGACACCGGGGAGGAGATGCTTGCTATTCTTTTCCATGCACAATGCTTTAAGTTATAAAATTGAACAATCATATTAAAAATGTCTGCGGCTGCTTAACAGTTCGCAGCAGTGAATGGCATCAAACATATTTAAAGAGCTTTCCAGTTGAATTTCCCCAGGCAAGGAAATTATACACAGCATTCATTGCAATTCCATTAGCCCGCATGAGTGTGAGAGAGCGGCCAAGAAACTCTGAGAGAAAACCATGTCAGTTTGTGAGCGTAAGTGTTTGGTTTATTTTCAAAGGGCTTCTCGACGTCAGTATGAAACGCATTTTAGTTAGGCCATGTAAAGACCATTGTTATTAAATCGTGTACGATGATGCGTTTCAGTTTGTGTAGCATCCATAGAAAACAAGAGGATCTCCAAGTGGCTCACGCACATGCCTGCTTGCACAGTGCACAACATATTACAGTGCATGAATATGAGATATAGTGCTGGATCAATACATGATTCAGTTAGATGGAGAGTGATGTGCAGCACAGATCAAGAAAATACAACGGGAGACGAAAAAAAGACTGCAGTCTTTCCTCATGAAAAATGCTCATTATCAATGGGGGAGGTGTTTTGTCTAGATGTAATGAGATACTGTCATGCTGTGGCACAGTGCAGAACAAGCAGAGCCACCCCTATGCAGCCTGTACCATTCTATAATGTCCTTGCCCTTGATCAGTTCCCGCTGTCTTCAATTGCACTGAAACCCATTATAAATTAATCACCTCGTCTTGCAATTTGCATAAAACACACACAGCACCATTTCTACTCACCTCTATCTATGAACTGGATTAGAAGAAACTGCATTAAATGGCACATTAAAGGAGACGGAGCTGATCTGTAGCGAAAGGCAGTAATTCGGTGACAGCGGCCTCCGAGCAATTCCTGTGAGCGGTATAATTAATGTGTGCCTTGCAACCAAACATGGGGAACAGCTCTGTGCATTTGTGAACAGAAAGAAAGAAATTTCTTCCATGATCCCTCCGGTTCCCTCTCCTGTAATCTCTTCAGCATAATACACTATGATTTTGCTGCCAAACAAATTTATATTTTGACAAATCTCTGCTCAAAGAGTTATACGGCAGATTTCGAGGAATTCACAGCTCTTATCTTCTCTGTTTATTTTGGCTGCACAACGCAGCGAGATGTTCACCTGCTAACTAAAATTATAACAGATTTGCCCTGAAGTGAGGAGGCAATCAGCTATCTGAAAATGCCCAGCGATTACTCAGACGACGAGGAGCCAGTCGCGACAGTAAACTTAACTGAGAGACCGAAGATTGATCACAGAGTTCTTATTTAGACAAACACGACTTTGAGAAAAAGGCAATTCATCTGATCTGTCCTGGTGTATTTTCCCAGTGAATCAGCAAAACTAGAGAGTGGCCACCCCTGACTTAGATCAGAAAAAAAGGGGCATAAATCATTTAATTACTTTGTCAAAACAACATCTGATCATTGCACACACACACTTTTGGTTAACAACTGTGTAAAAAGCACTTTTATAAGCACTCCCTGGGTTGTAAGCGGACCATGAACTTTGCAACCAGCACAGATCTGTTGCATACATGTTAATAACAACAGCTGATGATGGGATTTGATTATGATGCACTGATGCACTGTCCCTGCACAGATCAACAATTTTCCACTGTAGTTCCCAACACATTTATCACACACTAGCGTGCATGTCTGCAATATGTGATTCCACAATTCAAAATAATGAGTTCCTTTTTTTAAGGACTCTGTATTGACAGAAAGAGAAAAGTGCCTGCAGTTCAATTATGAAATGATCCGGCTGTGTAATGGACGTCGGGCTTGTAGAGTTGCCTGCCCAACAATCTTGCTCAGCAGCGAGGAGCCTATATTAACAACACAACAGTGGTTATTCTCCCAGTGCTTTCCTAAATGCCACAGTTTGCATTTGTCAGATTGCAATGTATCACTTAGAGGGGGGTGATGGGAAACCCTCCAACAGTAACCTTGAATGGCAGCCAATCGGCACGGGACCAATGGCCTCCCATTCCTCTGCCTCGCTGCACTGCACTGGTGCTGCGCTCCACAGTATATTTAAACACATGCCGACACCCAAGAGGAGGAGAAATAGCACCTGACCCCCTGAAACTGATACCCTCGCAAGCAAAGGAGAGGGGAAATTGTTTAATGAAGATGGATCACGATGATGGCTTTACATTTCATTTCTTAACAGCGGGCATACGGCTTTATTACAGCCAATCCTCACCTTTGTCCTCTCCCTCTCAGACGAGGCACTCAGGAGGCTCAGTGCACTAACTTTGAGTTTGGTTTTAGTGCCTTTTTCGGGATGTGTGTTTGTGGTTTGTGTGTGTCTCTGTGTGAGTGTGTTTGTGGTGTCTGTCGCCTCCTGAATGTAAAAAAACCCAACAAAAATCAGCCTGCATTGTAGAACTTGCTTAGCTGGCCAGTCAACAGGGAAATGTTGACAATTCAGCCCAGTTCCATCTGGCTACATTCGTCCTGGTCTAGCTGTTCTGTGAGGTCTCCTGTGAAATGATGTCCTCTATCAGCAGCGAATGTCACAAGCCCAACACCATTATTGCAGAATAGGATCCCCACAGGCTGTGCAGAGTGAAAGGGATTCAACATTTATTCTATGCCTCATTCGAGATCGCTCAGAGACAAAAAGGTTCAATATTTAAAGCGAGAAGAAGCAGCTACATTAGAATCTTGAGTGAATGTAAGCCATCTGTAAATTAACAGAGTGCTACTGATGAGTGCAACAGTGGTTTCTATGGACTGTATATAGAGGTGGAAGACATGACAGCTCCCCAAAAGTGAAGCCCAATCATCTTGATCGCCCCCCTGGTGGCTGACTGCAGTGTAGGTCATAAGCCCCGCCTCCTCCATGTTAGACCGAACCAGATCCCCCAAAAAAGATTTATATTGATTTGTAACTGTTTTTGGAGGCACATTAATTATGTCATCCTGACAGTTGGGGCGTCAGATGGCTCAACCATCTGACAAGCACCTCAATTGGAGAATATTGACACATTTACATTCTATTAGATTTGCTTTTATGTCACATTTCACCTTTCCATCCGCAAACACTAAATGTGAAAATATATTATAAATAAGCAGCTGCTCCACAATCACATATTAGAAACACATAGCTGCAGCCAGTCAATATCATATCTCGTTTCCATGTTCAATGTTGGGATGACATGTAAACAGGTTCTAAAACAAACGTCCTAGCTGCATTATATCTGATTCTTTACCCCTGGCCAACCGAGGATCTTTTTAGAATCTTAACAGACTGAGGAGCTCATGGCTCTGACCAGACAACTAGAGCTGGTTGAATTTAAATCATTACAACTCGGCATGGTCGTCTGTGTCATCAAGTTCAACTAATCTAAAAAAGGTCATGTAAAAGGAACCAGCTGTTTATGCTATAAATAACAGAAGCTTTGCAATGACTGCTACTTGGTCTGGGACTTGGCTCAATCTAACATGCTGAGTTTCCTCCTGAACAGACTTACCACAAAAAAAAATAATTTAAACCATTTTTTTTTTATTAATTTGTATCCAGGCACTAAAGCTTTTTGCCTGCCTACCATTAAAATGATTCAGCGGAGAAGGGCAATGAGTTAAATCCTACCTGTGATTATCCCCTTTGCATACAAGACAATGCTGTGAATGTCTGAGGTGGAGCAGAGTCTGCACCTCTGAACCCGAGACCAAAGGCCAAGGGTTCAAATGATCAACAAGGCCCTCGGGCCGAAAGTCTGAACCTTTATCACCTCAGATGACAGAACTTAAGTGCATTGGCAGTGCAGTGTTTCGCAGAAACAGAGCAACCCACCAGTTGTATTGAATAATTTTACATCCTGGAGAGATTTTAATCCATTTACGGCACCAAACATTCGGAGGATTTGAGGCTGTGCTGTAACAAACTCAATTTAGCATCGCAGGTAATTCATTTTTGTCCAGTGTATGGAGATATAGACGGACATGAAGGTATGGTAGTTCCTTATACTGTAGCTAGTGGATTTTAAATGGAAGTTAATGGAAGTTTCAATCAACAAAAAACTCTGAACTTGCTCTGGTCGTGGACCAAGGGGAGCATTTGTCTGGTATAACAAAGATATATGAGTCCTGCAGTACACAGCTCGCTAGTCTTAATTAGGTAGCTACCATCAAATGGGAATTGTATCATCACATTGGTAAGTGTACCACAACATGCTCGCCCCTAACCTTATACATTTATGAATTTCAATATTAACGGGGACACAGAATACTTAGAGGAATAATTAATGCCAGACTAAATTGAGTTTGAAAAGCCTGTGGTTTACCGTGTCATTGGTGCACACTGTCAGCCAATTGCAGTGGCTGAGGGATTGGGAGGGTCAATGTGTAATGTCTATGCGATGAGTAGTGCTGCTTTACGACTTCCATTTGCTCCAGTAAGGGCAGCCGTCCCACTGGTCCACTAATGACCCCTCTCTAATGCTGCATGGAGGAGCAGAGGAGGGTATAATGTAAGTGGAGATAGGGGGGATCCACTTGGGTAAAAATTAAAACACGATAATTGATAATATTTCAATGTAGCTTAACGGAATTGCTCCATATCACGTTCAGGAGGATTATCAATGAATAATTAATAAAACATTTGTATATTTCGTAATTGAAAGATATGCGCAGTGGATGTTGCAGCTCCAGAGTGTCTGAGGTAATGGCCAAAGTGCAGCGTGAAACTCAAAATGCTGACAATGAAAATAACATTCTGATTATGAACAGTTGACAGTCTCAAATGTAATTCTGCAGCAAACACAAAAACCTTTTCTTTTATTGTCTGTTTTAGTAAACTAAAAGCCGCACACAGTCCCGTCTGTCACATCTTACTCCTTATTACCAGGGTGACTCCTCTTGTTGTTCGGCCTCCTGAATGCTTACGAGGCACACACCAGTCCCCTCACACACACATAATGCCCTACTTCTCTGTACAGTGTCTGAAACACACGCCTTTTTAACCTTCATGCCGTTAGCAGCATACTTTGTTTTGCATAGGTATGCAGTTTTATGGCTGCACAAGTGAAGGTTAAGGGTCAAGCAGTGGTGAGAGAAGTGTTCACGGTTTTTTTTGTTGAGTAAAAGTGGTTATACATACTTGGTTATCAGTTTATTAAGGATTTCTAGCTAATTTCTAGCCCCGCAATTCATCTTCCCTTAGGTTATTATATAATAATTGTATTACAAAGGAAATTGTTTCTGTCGTTTATCGTATGCAATCATGTAAATTCCGTGGACATAATAATACCTGTCAGAATAATGCAATGCATTTCAACAGCACCATGAAAAACTGAACATTGAAAGCATCATGAAAGGAGGATTTATTGCATTAAACTGCGTTTACTTTTAGCTTTGTGTTCCTAATACACCTCCAACCGATTGCACATGATAAAAATAGTCTATTACACATAAAAGTATTGGCAATAAAATATACTTAGAGTCAAAAGTTAAGGGCTTGTATGCAGAATGACCAATTTCAGTATTATCTAACTATTCATATTGTATAATTTGATCATTATTACTTATTTACTGTCGTAAATGTTTAGGTTGGAGTCCTTTGGATCTAGTTTGTGTGTGTATTCACAAATTAATATCAACCATGTATGCAGTAGGAATCGATAATGTTTCCCTCTGGAAGTGAAGTATCAGTTGCAGACCTGATTTTACCACAGAGGTTAAACGCTGTCCGAACTCGTCTATAGATGAACTGCACGACTAATGTGAATGGACCCACCGTGTCGTGGAGCTGTAGGCGTCGATGGTGGTGAGTGTGTGTGTGGAAGTCAAAATAATTGCAGGAAGTGAGCGACCCGCCTAAATCATGCCAGTCTCGGGGAGAGAGAGAGCGAGAGGGCAGCCGGCAGCGAGCTGGACTATTCGCCCGTGATTCCTGTGAGTGCGTTTCCTTTTCCGTGCCCCCTGTGATCCAGCTGTCCCTTGTATCAAAGATGCTCTGTTTATGTTTGGAAATCGATTGATATTGTGCATGATGGATGAGCTGTTGGCAGACCTGCCCTCTCTTTGGAGTGGAGTCAGAGGTGGCCCGATTTAATGGATAGCTTGTCACCCTCGAAACTAAATGTGCAACTATACTGCAAAATAAAATATACAGCTGATAGAAGGTGGTGTTGGCTCACTGATATGTCATGATACAGTATCTACAGTGACTGTGGACACAGGGAGGTGTGACATCGACCTTTCTTGAAGTCAAACGTCTCTCAGAAGGGATATATTTCAATCCTTGTCGTATATGATTTCATGTCGAGAATTTCACATTTTAGATTTAAATGTGAAAACAAGTGTTTCGGGAGAGACAGTGTGACGTGGCGCAGATAAGACTCATTCACAGACCTTCCAATTTTAGACAATGAGGTTTAAAGGTATATAATAGGTGGGTTATTAGGAGCTGGAGTGCTTTTTAAATGGAGCCGCTGGTGCTTCTGCATTCAGATAGTCTGCAAAATAAGAGACAGACAGGTGGCCTAGATTAGATAAAGCTGTGTGTGTGTGTGTGTGTGTGTGTGTGTGTGTGTGTGTGTGTGTGTGTGTGTGTGTGTGTGTGTGTGTGTGTGTGTGTGTGTGTGTGTGTGTGTGTGTGTGTGTGTGTGTGTGTGTGTGTGTGTGTGTGTGTGTGTGTGTGTGTGTGTGTGTGTGTGTGTGTGTGTGTGTGTGTGTGTGTGTGTGTGTGTGTGTGTGTGTGTGTGTGTGTGTCTTCCCAGTCTTATACAAATAGGGAGAACCCAGCAATAGCCATCGTCTGAACGTACACTTTCATCCTGGTGCTTTTTCTTGCCTCCAGCGATGGGAGTGGATGACCTTTTACTGTCAACTTCTAACATGACAAATTGCAGAGGCTGGATGACCGTGTTTTTTAGGAATGCAAGAGTTCACTGCCTGGTCAGGCCGCTAGCAGGGCAGCGGACCCCTACAATGGAGACAGATGTATTAATTGATAGATAATAGTCATAGATATATTGACTGGGGGCTCCGTATTTTGAGGCCAGAAACATGATAGCCGAGGAAGCCTTTAAAGGGGTTTGCGACTCCCTCCCCACAGGGGCTGCCTGAGCAGAACAGACCTGCATGGAAACGGGATCATGTACCCAACATCAGAGCGGATGACTGCTGAGATGAACCTCCACGGTTCTTTCAGTGGCTGTGTCTGAATATAGACAAAAATTACGTGCAACCATTTCCTCTGAACTGTCCGTGCGTGCGTGCGTGCGTGCGTGTGTGTCATAAAGGGCCTGTGATGAAATCTAAGAGGGTGTGTGTGACATGTCTTGGCGAGTGATCCAGCGGTGGCTCACATGGTCTGCTCTGCCGTGTGATGTCAATGCCCTGTTTAATTGGAGATCAGCTGGGCCAAATGCGGCGGGAGCTTTGCTTTCTGACCTCATCCGGCTGATCTGTGCCATCCATTCAGCCCACTCTCCTGCAACCACATCAGTCACTGGCCTGTCAGTTTGCACAAACAGCTCGTAAGTATTTACTCTGCTGATTATGTGTGCTGCGCCGATCGGCCAAGGACCTTTCTTGTACGATGCACACCTGACGCGCACCTAATTTAAAAACACTTCCTGCCAATAGCTGTATTGAGGTCACCGATACGTTTAGTGCTGACCGGACTGGCAACTGCATGATCAGGGTCATTCGTAAGACACAGTGAGGGCTTTTGTTCTTCCCCGTCAGATGTGCAGCCATGTGGAAATCATTACATATTTACTCGCAGCGTTCGCTCTGTCCCGCACAGATTGGATCATTACATATTCCTCATTTGTTCAACGACACTACTGTATTATGCAAATGCTCATTATAATAGCTTTAGTCCCATAGACCAAATATTACTGGTGTAGTTATCACATATTGCAATGTAGCCAACAGTTAGTGAGCTGGGAAAATGTAACAGAAATTGCCCAACATCCCATCCACATTTATGGAACTGAGCTTTCTGCATTGTGGGTGAAATTATCATTTTACCCCCGGGGTTTTGAAACACTCATAAACAATCACACAGCTTTCCATGCAAGCAGAAATTCATGTTGGCTGTGTTATTAACTCAGCCTCTTTTGGGCTTTAGTACAGTTATTCCATAAGAATTAATTACATACAGCAAGTGTTTGGTGTGTTAAACACAACTACTCATTTTTATTTTTACTCGTTTTCCTAAAGGTGAAGAACTTTGCAACACATGCAGCGAAAGTAGAAGCGTATATTCTATGTCATTGAAGTAAAATGAAGCATTTTACAGTAAATAAAACATAAAGAGCACAATTCCAGGGAACACGCTCGAGACTGAACACACATCTGTTTGCTATTTTCACCAGTGAACTGGAAAGACACAGTCCTGGGTGCATTCGGTATGGAGAAACAAATGTTTGGCTATAATAAAATCTCTCCTGCAGACTGAGGGCCTCAACCTCACTGTGGCAATATCACTGAAGGCTACCTAGATTCATGGCTAGTCCTCCAATAAAATAAACAGCCAATAAAACATCAGGTTGGGACTCCCCTGACAGCACTTTAACATCATTACACTTTCAACTGGCTTTCATTGAAAACTTGAATATACATTTGACTGTTCCCTATTACTTGTAGTCAACCACATGGGTCCAGACGGGGTTTTACAGCCGTCTACTTAATATCACATATCTCAATGCTCTGTGCAAAGTGCTGCGAGCTCAGTGAGTGTGAGCATCTTGCGGGGGAGATCTGGGGCTGATTTTCGCTCACCATTGCTTACATAAACTCCACTTCCACCTAATCACTCTGCCTTGACATCGGTAGCCACAGAGCATATGGAGCATATACATTTTCCATCCACAGAGGAATTCACAGGGACGTCACACAGGGAATTACACTACAGGAATTAAAAAAAATATGAATTGTCACAATAATATGATTGTGTAGTGATAGAGGATTACGAGAGGAAAAACTGGCTCATCAACAAGTAAAATTAAAAATTAAAAAGTAATTAGGCAAATAATATCATTGTTTGAATTAGGCTTTGTTTTGTTTTCATATTTTCCGACAAATCTAATTTGGAACGGTGCCATGTTATCTCTACTTTTTGTGCATAATTCAAGTGCAATAGCATGACAGACAAAATTTGTAGGGAGTGAAATATGAACTGAAATGATTTAATGGCCAACATGAGTGAGTGTTTTTAAATCTATAACATTATTACATAATAATAGAGCCAAGAAACACGCTTGAACTAACTCACATGTTTTTTTGAAACACCATCATATCAGTTTCTGTGAGGTTAATCCTTTTGACCTTTGCTGTTACTACAGTGTTTAACCCAGTGTGTAGACAAGGATTTTCAAGAGGATTACGGAGGTCCTTTAATGGGGGATTAACCAAATCCTCATGTTGTCTGTCCCAAATTCTATTACACCCAGGGATTAGACTATCAACAATGGCTTAAAGCAGCTGGGTTAAGAGGGGGATGTTTAAGACGTGTTACTCTCTCCATTCTTAATTGGACTTAAATGGCTCGTAAGCTTCACAACATGGTGTAAAGTTAAAGAGCTGTGTGAAGAACTTTCCACTGAAAGCAGTGAACGGGGGAAATGGCGTGAAAGACGTCACACTGGCACAAACTGATGAACAGGGTTGGGTTTTTTAAACACTGTAGGTTGGATCTCGCTGGTTGAAATCTGTAATTACAAGCTGATGACAGGATTGCACATTCCATCAGTGTGTGGTCTAATTTCTGTGTTTGTGTGTCCTCCAGACACACAGAAGTGATGCCAGGCTCCCCCTATAGGAGACCAAAGGTACTTCAACACATCAGTGAGGGGTGAAACTGTCCCCCCTCACTGAACAAGCACATCCACCACACAAAATATGAATGATTACGATGATTTTTGTTCAATTATTGGTGATGGACTCTCTGTGTTATTCAATAATAGCAACTTGTACACAAAAGCATGTGGTTTTTCTGTGCAGTATTTTTTATATTGTACAGCACTATCTTTAATAGTGCTGCTCTCAGATTACATTATATTGTACATTTTCCAACATGCTAAATTAATGCCGTCTAATACATGTAATAAATCCTGCCTGCATGAAAGTTAAAAAGCTCTGTTGAAATGATTCAACTCATATCTTTCTTATATTTTATCCAGCTCATTTATATTGATGGAGGTAGATGTGAGAGCCCGGTTTTTAATTATTTAATATAATATAATATTTAGGCTATCTTTATGGATATGAATGGGCTGGACAAAATATTAGAAATATCTCCCTGTGTAATGCCGTATAAATCAACAGTACAACAAACTAAAGCCCCCAAAGTGACCGTAAAGACGAATCATCACCACTTTGTGTGTGTGTATACATATATATGTATATGTATATATGTATTACAGTGATCAAAGAAAAACACTATCACATTATATGCTAAAGTTATTGTTTTATGACAAAATTACTACAACTGACTGTTAATTTGTTTTTTGATAATAGAAATCGTCAGATTAATGTTATCTATTGTAAATAATGCTTGATGTCTCTGAATTATATAAAACTGCATTAGGTTTAGGTGTACTAATAAATGGCAACTCTCCGTCCATGTTCAGATGACAGTGAGACGCTGAGATGCCACTGTACACTCGTGCTCTACTGTTTGTGTGTGAGTGAGTGCATCTGGTGTCGAGCCAGAGCTGCAAGCAAAGGGCCAGCACACTCCTCACCGCAGATCATGTTCGTCACTGTTTACTCCTTGAGAAACACAAATACCTCAATTTGTTTGCGACTTATGTTTCGAGGCATCTCGCTTGTCAACTGATATTCATGGAATTTCAGCGCGGGCTCCACAGTGAGCCTGAGCAGAGACGCGGGGAGGCTGACAGCGCTAATGGCTATAAAGATAAGTGGAAGAATGTTGACGCTCGAGAGAGCCACAGGCAATGGAAGAGGATGAAAGAGAGAGTTCACCACTTAGACCGCTCCCTCACAATGGGGGGACACAACCAGTATTTATCAGCTCGCACACTTCAAATGACTGCCTTTAAAAGCTGCTTACAACAGTGAATAAATGAAGCTGACTCACACAATCCCACAAACCAACATTATATCATATTGTGTCTGTAGATGTCTTTGGCCACTTGCCTGCAGTTTGAATGAAGATCTGCAGCAAAGTGAAGGCATAAATAAGCACAGAGAAGACAGTGATTGCCGCCTGTTGAGAAATTAGTTGTTGAGATTGGAGCTGTCTGCTTGCTCTCCTTTTCCTCTGTCTTTTATCTGTCTTTCTCTACCCCTCGTCTCTGCCTCTGTCTCCTTCCATCTGCCCCTCTCTCTCTGAGGCGCAGCCAAAGTAAACACCACGTTCGACGCTCTCAATCACAGGATCTCTCAGAGGAAGAGGGGGCAGTGCCCTGGCACGGCGCTGGTGGCCAGGCCTGGGATGTGGGAGAGGAAGTGTAGGCCACTACCTCAGATATGTTCAATCACCGCAGCTCCAGCTGGGAATTCACATCTATCAGAGCATGTGCTCGCATACTTAAGTGCTCCTACTTGACATAAATATTTGCATGACATGGGCTGACATGGGAGATCCTATCATAAGTCATACAAACTCATCATAGCCCATTACAAGCAGCGCTCACAGTGACCACCGAGGCAGACAGTGGCTAAGTAGAGAATAATGGCTGACTCCTGGCCCGGCAGCAGCTACAGTTACAGAGACATGGGATCATTCTGTCACCACGTTTTTTAAACAAAATGTCATCCCAGCTATTAGATTGTCATTTTTAGCTGCTCTGTCACAGCCGTGCAAAAAGTCCAGTGACAGATAGTTCTCCCGCTGCATGCCTCTCGGCAGTCATACGCCTGTGCTTTTTCCCACGTACCTCAACCTTTGCCTGACTGCAGCACACATCGCTCTCAATTGTGCTTTGTGTTAGCAGCATGAGGAAGAGCCTGTTATTTTTAGTGTATGAATGTGTCCGTGAGGTGTTTTGTGTGTGTGTGTGTGTGTGTGTGTGTGTGAGACGAAACTATTCATTTTACTTCTGTCCATCATCACCTACTGTATTTGAGAGGAAGCCACGGCTTTCATGCAGCACAGGGGCCAGTTTGTGTCCATGTGGGCATTTCCTTCATGTAGTTGAAAAAAAAAAAAAAAGCTTTGTGACAACATCTCTGGCTTGCTCAGCCTGCTCCTCTGATTCAAACTGTGTGTTACAGATAGCTTTGGCTGGGAACCAGCACAGTTTGCCAAGCAGGTTATCCCGCTGTGCTCTTAAACATAAATCTACTGCTAAATAGTAACTACTCGACATGCAGTCGAATTGGTCTAAGTAGCCTGAATGAAAAAAATGAGATGTTGGATTGTTGTTAGGGACCATAAGGTACAAAGAAGACGAAGAAAATGAGATTGAGAACGTTTCCAACATGCACATAAATCTCAAATGTCTCTTCATCTCAGTGTGAGTCTGAGTTAACTGTTTCTGTGACATGTTGTGAACGTTCATTTTATTGTCCACATCCACATTTAAAATACTCCGGAAGTCCTTAAATCTTTGAAACGGCATTGCGAGACTATCCGACGTCACAAAGTAATGGATGCCAGTGTGGTCAGTTCACATGACTGTAATCAAGATTAAGATTATTTGCATGCATTCACGCTGCGACTCTGTGGAGAATGATCACTGTCATCCCGAAACAATGGAGCTGATTTATGAAATATGACAGTACTGAGACATTCATGATTATTGATTGGTATTGTTAGCAGCTTTAAAAGAGCCATATGTCTTCATCTTCGACAATGACACCACGTATAACAAATAAGTTTACCACACTGTGTGAGTGGAAAACCCAAAGGCAACATTTTAGGGTTGTGATACACATCACAGCGTTACTTCATTACATCTCATGTCATGTCATTATAGTCAGATTCTTGCATGAATTTGCAAAATAAATGAATATAAACCTCTCTCCTGACAAGCACATCCATAAAAAAACAGGAGGGAAGAGTTTATGATTGAAATACAAATATCTTTCTTATTACACAGGTGTGCACTTACTGTACTGTAATAAATACAATATCACAATACACTTATAACTTGTACAATGCCGCTTGGTGAGAGAAATACACTGTGTAGTTCCAGGGCCAATGCATCTTTGTCATGTGCGATTCCTCTCGGAAATGTCTTTATGAAAATAATCTATTCTCTATTTGTTTTGAATTGTCACCGACAGGAGGATGTTGCTTCCTCTCAAGGTTAGCGAAGTTGCTCAGATGAATGGGTGTTTGCCACTGCACTCATATGTCAATGTTTACCCCATTAGTGACAGCTCCGAGGCAGTAGGCCACTTCATTTTGTCTGCGTGGCCCTGACTGTCCCCACACGCTGGTTCAGAAGTTCAGCCACCTCCTCAAGGGTCTCATCACATTCTCGCCACATCTTGATTTTCAGAGCTTCACGGAGAGACTCGACCTGTCAGGACAGATACCGCAAAAAAAACAAAAAAAAAACAACAATGATGGAACACAGGTTTGGAGCCAGAGCCCGTCAGGCCGACCGAGCCGCCTCCCGGCTCTCAGGCTAGGAGGCCTGGACTCATGGAGCTCATATTAAAGACTGTGCACTGGTCCAGGGCACGGCTGCCTGCATCTAGCCAGAGGAGCAATTGATTGTTCTGGAAAATGATGAAGCTCGGGCACAATTAGATTGCAAGGCAGTGCTGCGAGGTGAGAGAGCACCCTGCCTGCCTTGCACTTGATTGATGGTAAAATAATAACCACTGCGTATTAACTATAGAGTTCACCACCAGGTTAAGGTGGGCCAAAAATTGCTGCTCTTATTAGATTCCGATATGACTCGCGATGTAAAAAGATTATTTTCATTGTGGCGGTGGACGGTCATTCTTTCGCATGCAGTGAGGTGGTTCCCTACAGTATGTGGCTGTCATACATCGAGAGGAGAGTTTTGAGTCAGGAGGGCACTGGGTCAGGAGTCACACCAGGACATTTGCGAATGTTATTCTGACATTCCAGCCTGCCAAAACAGATGTGAAGCTTATTCAAATACAATCACTCACGGTGAAGGTCACACAGGGTCTCTTTATGTTTCACTGTTTCCTCATATCTCCTTCACTGCATCAATGTCCGCTCAAAAATGTTGCACCAAAAAAAAAAGAAGCTGGGGCAGCATCAGTTCATCATATTACTGGACTTCAAGATGAATATCCTCTTTCATACTCATGTCAAGGAGCCAAACCAGTGGCTGCACAGCCACACCATAATATGTGAGTAAAGAAATATGCAGCTCATGGACGGAGGTAGTTACACTGAGCAATCTATCCATGGTCTAGATAAGGATTAGGGAGGCCAAACAGTCAAACAGCAAATGCCTTTTTCTGGAGGAGCGTTTCCTCAACGTGTCTTACAAAACAATTTTCCCCCGCTGCTCAAAGTGTGTAATCCTGCTGGTCATTTGTTAGCTGCTGCATCTCCCGTGTGGAGGCGAGGCCACTGGCAGAGCGTTGGGGCTACACAGGAGGTGAAAGCTTATAGTCGCATATCAGAGCTCAGGGATTCGCACTCATTTATCTCCATTTCTCGCACCCGGTGTCTAGTAATGAAGGCTCAAGTGAAAATGGTGTTTATCATTGGAATGACAACATCTCCCAGATGCTGCAGGAAGAAATCTAGAAAAATAGATAAGGCATTACAATAACAAGTCCTTACTCTGTGGAGAATCCAATTAGGAGAGCCTTACATCATGATAATCAGGCAGAGGTGGACTGGTCCATTTTAGACCGGTGGATAACAGAGCAGAGGGAGGTCTGTTCCAGGGGATCAGGGTTAGTTGCGGTTAGACCTGCTGCATACATCAGCAGCCATCTATCGTGGGGACCTTTACCCCCTAGTGGTTTAGTGGAGGAATAAACCCTGTGCACATAATGGAAAATGTGTTTCAGTGGCGATTGCTGCAATACAGTGAAAACACCCACAGTTAATTGGAAGCTTATGAATTTTGGGGGGTTTGCCTAAGATTATGTGCCTGCATGTGCAGACGTCCATGTGTGCTTATGTTAGGGATGACTATTAATGTGGGGTGTGTTGTTGTGCTGTTGTGGGGATGGTGCACCGTTGGGCCTGTCTGTTCTAGTGCGCTGCTTTCCTGCTGCTCAGCAATTCGGAGGGCCTCGGTGGGACACACGGGAGGGAAGGGGGGGCATGTGACTGGGACAAAGCTCACTCCTATCGTTCCGCAGCAGACACATCCCTTTGGCGTCCCTCTGTCTCTTCATTGTCATCCCACTTCTCAATGACATAGCATTGAGCCTGATGTGTCTCTCCACCTCTTTATGTTAGTTTGCAGGTTTCAGATCCCCCACATTTCAACGCCGGTTGACTGCAGAGCAGGTGCACATGTTGCCACAAGGGCAAAGTGGACGTTTCTATATGCCTCTCTCAGCAAACCTCTGTGCTGACATGCTAGTTTACCACCCACCAGCACATGCTATGTTTGGCTCACGCTTTAACATTTACATGACCATACAGTGATTTATTGATGCATGTGATAATTCTTTTTTGGAGCAAGGTTTGCTTTCACACATAAAGGACGGCGATCACCCAATGCGGACATGATATTTCTTTCTTTTTGTAGCAGCAATATGTTGTTGTCATTTTTTTTTGAACAATAATCCATTTGCAGACACAAAAAAACAAAATAGAGATACAATGTGAGAAAATATCTGAAAATGCAAAGGCTTCTTAGTCATGCAACATGCTCAGTTCACTAAGAATCAATCCGGGTCACATCAGGTAAGATTTTATTGATTTCCAGTGGAAGAAATTAGCATCTTTCAGCAGCAGTAAAAAAAATGATAAATACATATTTTAAAATTATATAACCATGGTTACATAAAAGTAGACATCAAGGAACATTCAAAAGTCATATGTATTTTATGTTGTAATATCTTGGGCTATTTTTATTCATATCATAACTGCATTTATGTGCACTACATGTTTGCATCCTGCTATCAACATCTCATTAGTTTTTTGCTCAGTTTGCACCTCCTTTTCCATCTATCTGGTTGGATGCTAAACTGGTTTTATGTTGTACTGGAATTTACAGTGTGTAACAACAATAACATTGAATATAAGCTAATCTGAGTTACATGACTCGTGCATTGTGCAAATAGCTGTACAAATAAATATGTAATAGTCTAGTAGTGCAGCTGCAGGTGGTATCATGAGTCAAACTCACTTGCTGTTAAGAGTCACACTGTAGCAGATGAGGGGTATATTGTATATATAATGTACAGAGGAATTTATATTTATATTATTCATACCACACACACTTAAAATAACTTTCCCAATTTCAGTATGATTCTTACAAAGTAAATTGTAACTGTTTATTGTCGAGGAAAAGAAGAAGAAAAAATTGAATGACAAATGCAGAAAAACTCACGAAAGGGTGTTTTGCATAATAACATTCAGGCTCATACGAGCAGCCTGTGTTGACTCTCTGTTGTGCTGTGGGCAAAGCAGTGCATTGTTGGTGATGAGCATGAATGCTGACCTCCGACCTCTCTGCCCTCTTCAGCCCCCCCTGTAAGTTCACAGGAGGGTCAGAGAGTCCTTGTGCCTCTGCAGACACTGTGTTGATGGAAACTCACCCCCCTCATCTCAACACCCCACCCCCACCTCTCTGAAAGTCTGTCTGTCTGTCACAGTCAGACAGAAACACACACACGCGCACGCACATGCACAAACTAAACAAAACCTGGTCACGATGTGAACATGAGATAGAGAAAAAGGTTTCAGGTCTGACAGTTTTGGTTCATTTGTTCATGTCATGACTGCAACTATAACAGGTCATCACTTAAAAAACATATTTAACAGTCTCTATTGAGCAGAATAAATCGTTTTTTATTATATAAGTATATTGTGGAGTGATCAAAATCTTAATTTACCGACACACATTTTAAAAATGAGGCCTATTGTGTTTTTGCACAGTGATCAACGACAGCTACATATTGTGAATGTCACGGCGAGGCGTTCAGGGCCTCAGCTGCTGGGGCAGATTCATGCATTTTACTATGCTCTGTGGCTCCAGGCAGGGCCAGTGGCAAATGGGGTTGATGCTCATCACATGAGGTATCACATGCTGCTAGGCAGAACATCCACCATGTCTTGTACGTGAGATACGCTGCTGTAACGCGGAGATCATTCTCGTTTGGGGAAGCCATTAATACCGCCGTTCTCGCAGAGCCGCTGCTTTCACTATGTAGATTATTTCACGTGGGTCCGGAGCAGAGGGCTCTGGGATGGCTGCGATAGTTTGTTTAGGGATCAGATTAGGCCCCGTGTCATTTCATGCTAGAGATGATAATAATGGCTGCCACTGCCAAGACGACTGTTGACATCATTACTCATGTGTTCTGCCACACGCATCAATCTTCACATGCTGTACAGACGCTCCTGAGGTGAATGAATTCTTCACTTTGGAGTTCAGAGCGGGGTCACACAGACACATACCCTCACATATGAGAAGAGCACAGCAGGTAAACCAAAGGGACTCACCACCACTCATTTTTTTTTTTTTTTCTTTTTGTTCTCCACAGTATCACGTTACACAGGCTTTATTTATTCTTCCACTCAACAGACTTAGTGGAAGAGTTACTGTACAAATGCATGAAGCTATCAAGTCCAGTGACATGCTGGTAAGATTATAAAGCATGTTATAACATAATATGCATAACTATTGTCCGCTGATTTGAAGTTTTGTTACCGTTCAACTCAAAATTTCATGCAAAGTTCCTCATACTTGCATGGGATAATATCAAAAAACTTAAACCATGAGTGGCACAGCGGTATAATTTTCTTTAACGCTGCAGTGTTAACAACTACACTTTGCATGATAAATAGAGCTAATCCACAATGAAAGATCATGCCTCCACATAGCGGATCAGCGTGTAAGATCTGTTTAACCCTCTTTTCAGATGTCTGAGAACTTTTCTGATTCCCTTTTCAAAATCCGTGAGGTGGTCGACGCAGATGTAGATGAGTTGGTGCATCATGTTTGAACAGAGGTGTAATCCCGTGTCATGTAGAGTGAAGGTGTAAGAAAGGCAGGATTTACCCCCCTAAACTGTCTGCTGTCATCTTTACAAAGTGTGTTCGAGGGGTGTGAAAGGGATCATTAGTTGTGTGGCAGCGGAAGCAGCCGCGTTGTCAGCTACCTGCTATTTACTTCCCCTCATTACTGTATGCTGGCTGGCGCTGGTGGGAGTGTCAACATCATTAACATGACTGTCATTAGTCCTGTCCTACACTGCACGGAGAAGTTAGTCCTGGGGAGAAAAATGAAGAGTCTTTCACCACCAACCTCTCTGCTGCGGCGGCAGCGACTGCGCTGTGAACACCTCCGTTCAGTTGGACTTAATGTAGAGGATATACCGCCTGAAAAGAAGGGAAAGGATTTCTGCACAGTGAATTGAAATATCTCCCGGCTAGATGCATAATCTATGCAGTTCATGAAATCTAAAAAACAATTGTAAAAACATTTTTAGAATAACAGTAAAATATTCAGTGATACAGCACTGTGAACTAATGAGATGCCTGCTGGGTGTCAGTGTGAAAGGCTTTGGTGAATAGAACATTTGATGCATGTGTGACAGCCAAAGTAGCAGCACCAATGATTCCTGTTCCTTCACAGTTGTTACAGACCAGCAACTGTACAAAACAACAGATAAACAAACAAATAAACATCCTTCTTTGCCCAAATTTCTTCAGAATGACACTACAGTTCCCCAATTTAGAATGTGTCTTCTTCTGACGACATAAACTCAGGCGTGGACTAATATCATCACACAAAATAATGATAAAACCACAATTGCAGTGTCTCAGATTTGAATTGGCACCTACAGCAGGATTAAAACAGCCCCCCCCCCCCCACCTTGTCATCTGCCTGACTTGGCTGACGACATAAACTCAGGCGTGGACTAATATCATCACACAAAATAATGATAAAACCACAATTGCAGTGTCTCAGATTTGAATTGGCACCTACAGCAGGATTAAAACAGCCCCCCCCCCCCACCTTGTCATCTGCCTGACTTGGCTGGATGTTATTGTAGCCAACTTCAAGGCCTCAGCAGCAGCTGCAATCACTTATGGCAGCCTGCCTCAGTGCTCAGCCCCTTCATGCCCCCATCTAGTTTCCCATCAGCCTTGAGGGGGTAGAGCTCCTCGCACTCAGTTTCAACCCTCCTGCTCTCTGTCTTGCCTGGCTGCGAACCTCCTCAACCTCTGCAGAGGTGACTGTGGAACAACCGCGAGCGTAGCAGCGCAGAACGTGTCCGAGTGCAGGCGGATTCTAAGCGGATCGACGTACTGTGTTGGCTTCCACATGCCTTTTGTGCGAGGCTCGAGTCCAGAGTGGGCTGGGCTTGCGGAGGCACGGTGTCCTCCAATGGCAGCTCCGGGATCGCTGTGTGGCTCGTCTGATTTACGGTACATCATTAAGTCAGCGCATTCCTTTTCCCTGTGGCCCAGGTGGCTGTGGGGCCCGAGGCCCCAACTCGCAGGAGCAGAGCGGGTCTCCCTCTGTGGAGCACAGCACAGGGGAAGCAGCACATAACACAGAGGAGCAGACCAGCATATCCAGCTCCATACCACAGATATGCCACATTCCTCCATGATGAGAAGCACTTAATGAAATACAGCTCAGCACTCTCTGTTTCTAAGAAGGATCTATGTCTTCTCGTTTATAGATCCACGATCCTGTTGAATCTAACTTCAACTACCGAGACAAAGACTCAAAAACTTAAAAATCAAAAAGGTGCACTGACCTATGACCTATGCAACAGCAGATCTACCAAAAACAGGAAGTCATATATAATTTTCAATGAAAAGAGATTCCTCCCCCCAAAAAAGCTTCCATGCTGTTGTAATGTCTCATTGAGGAAAATTCATCGGCTGCTCCCTGTAACAAACATTCATTTCATTGAGGATTTATGTATCATACACTCCATGTTGTAATTAGTAATTTACACCATAATGAATGAATGATCTGCCAAACAACGTCTTTTTTCCCCCCATGTCCAATACAACTCCAACCACTGAGGGTGGTATGAGCCATCACAGATTTTTGGAGCTGCTTTGCCCTCTAGTGGTGACACACAGTGACAGAGTCCACTGTAGACCTGAACCCCCACCTCCTCCAAAAACACCACCAGGCAGCCACTGCATGAACCGAAGCCCGCAGTCACAGCTCTTTGAACGTGTAATAGGACGACTTGTCACTCGGCACAGGATTTCACATCAACAGCATTATAATTTTCTACAGACTGACAGTAAAAGAAATTAGCTGTGAGAGATTTCAGCACTTTATGAAACTTTACAAGCAGACTTTAATATTTACAAGGCTATTAAAAAACCCTGGCAGACCCTCCAGCTCTGACCCGAGCGTATTAGTGACATACTCTCGTTCATGTTGGGGGGAAGAGGCGACTTACAGAGGCTGCTTGTACGACTCTGTTTGATTTATCAGTTTTATGGTTTGTTATGCAACTTCAGTGCACTAGTGTAAGTGAAGAAGAGGCAGCGAATGGAGTCCACACTGTCCCACATCAACAGAGTCACAATCAAACAAGCTCGATTCGACTGTAAAAGTCCTATTATACGAAGTTTGTGTGATAAAATTCACCATTGTGTGTGTGTGTGTGTGTGTGTGTGTGTGTGTGTGTGTGTGTGTGTGTGTGTGTGTGTGTGTGTGTGTGTGTGTGTGTGTGTGTGTGTGTGTCTGTGTGTCTGTGTGTCTGTGTGTCTGTGTGTCTGTCTGTCTGTCTGTCTGTCTGTCTGTCTGTGTGTGTGTGTGTGTGTGTGTGTTGGATATTTTATTCACTATCAACTATGAGTTCATTCAGCAGGGAAAAACATTGTGGTTGTTCCAGCTCGTAGTTGCTGAAATAGAAACAGTGAGTGTGGTGATGAGGTGCTTCCTGCAGGCAGTTTCTTTGTGTGTCTGTGTGTGGTTGTGTGTGTGTCTGTGTGTGGAGCCCCCGTCAGAAATTGGTGTTGGTGTTGGTGAAAAGACTCCCGGCCCCCTTGCTGACAGTGGTAACGCGAGACAGAACAGTGTGCCATTTGCTGCGTGTCTGACTCAGATGTCTTGACCTGGCCAACTGGACAGGCCTGACTTCCAGCTCTGGCTTATCTCGCTGGCACAGCATTGGTCACTTCACACCCCGGCCACTTGATCAGCCAGTGAAACCGAGGCAGCTCAGTCCGCATCGGTTTGTAATGACGTGCTTATTACAGCAGAACATAAACCTGAATTATAATTATCAGTCTTACAACAAATCAAGCATTATTAACATGTATGACGAATTCATTTTTTTTTCTAAATCTAGATTATAATACTAATTCAAATCAAGTATCAATGTTATATATTGTCAGTGATCACTTTGTTAGGTACACCTGTCAAATCTAATCCAGTTAGTTTTATTATATGTTTATTTTTGAGGTCACAGACGGGGGGTGTCAAAAGCACCTCTAAATATACCTCTAGGTAAGTTAACAACACTTTGAAGCAGTCAAAACAACATTATTCTATAGTTGAGCTGTTGTATTGGATCACATGCAAGAGTGTAAGAGATATAAACCCTTATCTTCCAAAACTTCTCACTTATCAATGTTGAAATAATACAGGATTAAGAATAATTAACATCCCCAAACATATTTTTGTTGCTATTTTAACCATTTTTATCGATACTAAAATATGTTCATAGCTGTCAATGTGGAGTATTACTTTTTCTATGTATATTTATATACTGTACTGGCTACACGATAGGCTACCATAACTTTAATGACTGGCACTTAACAAACACAAATATGTTAGCACAGTACTCACAAATCACAGTTATTATCTTTTGGCTATTGTAGCAGGATTATGCACATCGGGTGCAGTGGCTCACTTTCCAGCAGTCAAGCTCATGACCTCTGAGATGGCCCTCTCATACCAACACTGCAATTCTGTCCCTCAAACACTGGATTTAATGAATCACGTGACACAAAAACACAATCCTCATGATCAGATGCTTCAGGCTCATCTTCATTTCCATAGCTGCAGTCGTCTTGTTCTGCAGTGCACCTGTCACATTATCACTGCAACGTGTCACATCACACGCTATAACCTGCTACATGAGTCACTTGAAAAATAAAAGAAGTTGAAGAATTAAATGATTAAAATAAATTAATTAGACATGACGTAATCTTATATGTGTTTCGGGCTTAAATTTAACAGAGATTGAAAACTGAAAACTGGATGTCATGCCCTTTATGGACACATAATGCTCGAGACATTTCCCAACTCTCGATGAACAACCATTAAAACTTCCAGCAAGAAAAACACTTGGAAATAACAGGTAACACCTACACACAAAGCCCGAGCCTTGTTTGCTGACACAGTAAGCCTCCACCCGACACACAAAATAAATGTTCTGCCCAATAGGAAAGCAATTTTGCAATGCATCACTTTAAGTGAGTGGACCTCTGTGCTGCGACCAGTGTCTCTTAACCTTTCCTTAATTTGTCTTGTCTTGTTATGAGCTCTCAGGAACAACAACAACGTCCGGTTGTTCTATCAAGTTGTGTGTGTGTGTGTGTGTGTGTGTGTGTGTGTGTGTGTGTGTGTGTGTGTGTGTGTGTGTGTGTGTGTGTGTGTGTGTGTGTGTGTGTGTGTGTGTGTGTGTGTGTGTGTGTGTGTGTGTGTGTGTGTGTGTGTGTGTGTGTGTGTGTGTGTGTGTGTGTGTGTGTGTGTGTGTGTGTGTGTGTGTGTGTGTGTGTGTGTGCTCAGTCGGCACAGAGCGGAGCCCCAATGGGCTCAACGTGAGAGAATGAAAGTGTGAGTCCAAGGCAAAATGCTGGAGTGAGAGTTTGTTGCATTGCTCCCTGCAAGAGTCGATGCAGCTGTTTCCCCTCTCATTTGGTCTTTGAAGAAGCACAGAAATACTGCATGGCAACAGGGATCCAACACTCTGGCCTGTGTGCACTGCCCCTTATTTACTGAGCACACATCATTAGTGCGTTCAAATGAGAGGCTGGTGAAGAATAAGTTACTGCAACTTTCACTCCACGCCGGATTTGCTGCCTCCAGCACACAAACATCAAACACTTAATTTCAACATGTTGATAAGGAAATGTTATCCGAGTGCGAAGGAGGCAGCGAACCCCCCCCGCCCCCGACTTGTGAGAGGTTGCAGGAAAAACCTGTGCAGCTTTGTCCAGAATCCCATCCTACTGAGAGCCAAGTATAACAATTAATAGCTCGTTGGCTGCAGACATATCATATGAGGTGAAAATATGCACATGGAGAGCACTGTGTGGTTTCAATAGAGTCAGTGTTGAGAGCGGAATCACACTATACGTTCTTCGGTTTCACTCCAGCGTCACTAGAAAAAACCAAGTGGTTCGTCCAGGGAGTGCAGCTTTTCCACTCTTACAGGACATCATCACTCTTGTTCAACAACCTGACACATATTTTGGAAGGATTGTCACCACAAGAAGGAAGTTGTAAACCAGAGAGGCTCCCATTGCAGGAAGCCTCCTTTCATTGTGACAATGTCACCTTGAAAACACGGTGGTCCTCTGTAGACCCTACACAGAGTTTGGAGTAAGACAGGGAACAATGTGTGCCTGCTAGGATACTCCTTTTCTCCTATTTTCCACTAGTATATTAGAAAAATAGCATGCAACTGAATGTTCATGACGAGAGAACGTGATCACAAGAATCTCTATCTAGTCTGGAACGGTTGCAAGCAACATGTTTCAGACTGGCGAGTTTAATTTTTAGGACTTGTTTATGTGTCGTGTTTATTCCCTCTTATTCCCTGGACACTTTGGTAACTCCAACCCTTCATTAAGCCTTATTACGCACACCACTCACTCAACATCTGGCTTGGGGCTCCCAGAATGGCTCATTTCCCGGGCCTTTTTTATTGCCATCATATAGTTGGAGTTGTAAATGCCTGTGTGGCTGTGCATTGTTGTCTGTTGTTGGGAAATCACACAGCATTCGCAGCAGTGACACGGAGTGTTAATGTGCAGAAGTTATCGTCGCACATCCAATGTAGACCTCTCAACAAGTCGCGTTGGAGTTCGAATTTGCAGGTAGGAAAACCCAAAAACCAGCGGTGTCATTTTTGAATTATAGTTTTATTAGAAAATACCATCAACAGCGACAGTATTTAGACGTTAGTGGAAGTGGGTTGTTCAATTTAGCCCTTGGCCTGTGATTGGGTGAATGTCATTGGAGTAAGTGGCACGAAGTGGAGGGATTGGCAGCTCTATAACTCCCTCGGACAGGTTTGTCATCTGTGTCAATGACCCACGAGGGAGCTGGTCCTATTATCAAACCCACTGCTGATGGATGACCACAGTTCCAGCTGTTAAGGCACTGTCAGAAACAGGTTCCTCCATGGCCCGTCACCCTGTTTTGTGTGTGTGTGTGTGTGTGTGTGTGTGTGTGTGTGTGTGTGTGTGTGTGTGTGTGTGTGTGTGTGTGTGTGTGTGTGTGTGTGTGTGTGTGTGTGTGTGTGTGTGTGTGTGTGTGTGTGTGTGTGTGTGTGTGTGTGTGTGTGTGTGTGTGTGTGTGTGTGTGTGTGTGTGTGTGTGTGTGTGTGTGTGTGTGTGTGTGTGTGTGTGTGTGTGTGTGTGTGTGTGTGAGACAGAGATGAAAAGCCATGGTCAACCTTGGTTTTCTCAGTCTGTGACTGAGTGGTGGTGAAGATCAGAGCTGCTACTGTCACCATAAACTTATAGAGCCAAACCTATAACAATACCATTTTCTTTGGCTTTGGAAAGAGTCTTCACATTAATTGTGGGGCTTTTTAAATTTATTTTAAACTCTTTCTTTCTATTTGATTTCCCAATATTCAACAAAATGGGTTTTAAACTGGAAAAACTTTTCTACTTTTTGCTCACTCGACAATATTGCCAT
This sequence comes from Scophthalmus maximus, assembly GCF_022379125.1. Classification (NCBI taxonomy): domain Eukaryota; kingdom Metazoa; phylum Chordata; class Actinopteri; order Pleuronectiformes; family Scophthalmidae; genus Scophthalmus; species Scophthalmus maximus. Next base: position 10,034,899 of record NC_061528.1, on the reverse strand, counting down.
GACAACTTCCCATCGTTGTGTCAGAGGTTGAACTGGAGGGGAGGTCAAATTAAAGCTTAATGTTGCATATAATAAATCAAATCTGTATTATTCATCTGTTTTCCTAAAGTATACTGGATACATCCATACCTCAAGTGTTAAACTCCAATTAGCAACTGGGTTTGTAAGGTTCACTGTGTGACAACAGAAAAATATAATGCAATTTTTATTGTGTTTGATTGATCTACATCCATATCTAAAGTGTTTTCCAAATGAGCATGGGATTTAGATTTAGATTCAATTGCCCTAATTCCGCATAAGCATCAAAATGAAAAAAATATTCTGGTGAATCCGTAAATCGGTGGGATGTAAGCTTTGAAATACTGCTAACAGTAAAAGTGATTAATTTTGAAGGACATCGTGAAGGTGCTACACACCACGTGTCAAGTGTTACTCGCTCCTCTACACGGGCACCTCTCTGCACGCTCTCATTGTTTCATTGTTCTGCCTCGCTTCTTTCAGCAAATGTGGTTCATAGTGGCTCATGTGTATACTACAGTACAACGCAGGAAGGAAGAGGGACCTGCATGGTGGGGGTTGGGAGCAGGATCCCAGACCATAAAACCTGGCAACCGCCCTCCTGCATTGTTCACCCTCCACCATCCCGGCCCAGTTTCACTGTTCTCTCCCTGTGCTCTGTGTATCCTGTCCTTCCACAAGCAGTAAATGTTGCCGTTCATCGGGCAAACATGAATCCTGCAGCAGGCTGCTCATCTTGCCTTTGTTCCTAGCACGAGGAACACTCGCAGGCAGGAAGAAGGTTGTGCTTAGAATCAAATAAATAACCTGGTTATTAAGTCTAACGCATGGCTCATATGGGTCCAATTACACAAATGCCATGTTGCATGCAGCACGCGTTACAATGTAGAAAGAGTCAAATATATACATAAAAGCAATTCCCGCCTCTCGGCTTGATGTCAACGATTCCAAATCTCCTCTTAGAGCACCACCTTGTGGCTGGACTGTGCGGCCTCCCCCTACATCTTGGAAAGCGTGGACTGCTGCATTGTCAACAGAATGTCACATGTCAAGAGACATTGATTCAAAGGGGAATCGATAAGAAATGATGTGCATTTTTATGTGTTTTGCATTTTCACTCTCACTGCTCATAATTAAATAATACATGTATTTTTTCACAACAAATAACAGACTAATAGAGAAAGTACTCATATAGTGATTATCCTTGCATCGTGCAGAATTTTCTCCACATTTCTGATCACTATCCCCCCCCCCCCCCTGTAATACTGCCACAAACTGTGTCCATCAAACTGAGTAAAAAAACAAAAAAAGTTCACCTAACTTTCTCTCTTAAATGATTTCCCTGTTTCCATAAGTGCCATGAAACATTCAACAAGACCGCAGGAGGACCGTTCGACTCCTGTGGAATGCAGATGTTCTCTCTCAGTCTATTTACGTGATTTAAGGCTGTCAGGGAAGCCGAACAGCAGGCCCCAGACAGGGGGCTGGAGGCTGGACATGGCAATGAAGCTGAGGTCCTGCAGAAACGGCTCCCTCTGCTGGCGGGGCACACACAGAGGCATCTGGCTGAAAACACGAAGGAGGAATGAGATGTTCACCGAAACTCATCACCTTGTTCTTCGCTTACTTTTCTGTTCTGAAAACTATAATTATGTTGGTATAAGTCATTTGGGAGTGAAGATGTACTCTTTCTCATATTATTTTTTTCATGTTTTCAGGTATTTGGGGTCATTTGTCACATTTTTCTCCAACAAATCAATCATAGTGACATATTAACCTTGATGTCTTTAGAAACTGTATAATTAAAATGATTTTCCCACACACGTTTACTGCCAGTTGAGCTTATAACCACATGACCACTCGTTCTCCTTCAGTATCAATCCCTCTTCTTGTTTCTCTCTACTTGGCAGGACAACAACCATAAACACGGGGGTAGAAAAACAGCTCTCTGATCCTGGCTGCAAATAGAAAGCTGGGGAACGCGGGAACATTTTTCTTACCAGCCACTGTACACTCGGCACTAAATGCAGCCTTTCTCTGAGATCAGAAGGACCGATGAAGCCTGTCATAGTCATTTCTATGCTACATTAAGAGAAGCAACGCTGTAGTTTGCCTTGGCACATGACAAGTGTTGCTGCACGGACTCAAGCATAAACTCCAACCTCCACTCCCACTGATGTGAGGGATGGAAGTCTGTCTGAGTTTAAGAAGTTTCACATCAGCAGCATTTAGGCAAATATTCATACTATGCTTGTAGTAATATGAGTCCAATTACCATCAAATCCAGTGTTCATCCAAAAATAATTATTGCCTGCAAGCCCATTGAAATCCTAGGATGTACAGTATGTTGGAGTTTACATTTTTGTATCCAATATGTTATGTTATTTGGGATAAGTACATCTCACAGACCTTTATCAGATGAGAGAGCTCATGGGAAACGCCCCACTGTTTCCCAGCACATAGTCCGTATTTTGAAAATCAATTTCTGTCTCACAGTAGGTTGCAGTGCCACTGAAGTCATCAGGGTCACGCGCCTCCCTCCATAGTCGCTTGCCAGCCGCTTCCAGCTGAAAAATGGAGCTTTCTGGACTGGAGGGGTACATGAACAGAGATAGCTTGACACAACCATTTGTTTGGCTCAGGTGAATTCAGCCAGACAGCAACACAGTCCCCGCTCTGCAGCAGGGCTTGCACTATGGCCAGATCCTACCGGACACTCATTCCTCAAAGACGCTCCGAAGCTCCAGTCAGAGACACTGCTACTGCACTGTACTGTACAAGGAAACACACAGCTGCTCTTTTTTTATTCACAGTTTGGATTTAAATTTAATAGTTACGAGTTTAGCTGAGTAGGCTTGTTCGGAGCAGTTGGTTGAGCAGATAATGTAAAGAACATATGTAGAATCAAAGGAAGTGGTGTCAGTTTGAGTTACTTAAACCAGAGATTTTTTAATTCTAAAATTCCGGTGGTCTTGGATAACACCAAATGTGTTCAAGATAATGTTAACAAAAGGAATACTGGGTGGATAAATAAATGATGATAGATTTTTTTTAAACATTTCCTGCCTGCTTCTTCTCGTTGTATCCTGGTGTCAAGAGTCCAGGGGTGGAAGAAGGATTCAGATCCTTAAGTAACAGCAGTAATACTGTGTTGTAAAAACACTCCATTACAAGTAAAAGTCCTTTTTTTGAAAAAAAGGGACTTAGTATTAACACAGGCTTTAATGACACTTCATTTCTTTCACAGCATCGTGGACACTGTCTTTTTCATTTTCTTAAAAGCTCTGGCCCTCTTTTAGTTCACCTCAATATACAAGGATATTGTCACGGTAAAAGAAAATACTGCGTCGTGTAAACTCTGTGAATTTCAGAGGCAAGAATGGCCGCGGCGATAAATATGATCAATAATAAATAATCACACTAACAGCCAGACTCTGCTGATATCATGCACATTAATTTCTCGGCTCTCTACTGAAGGTGTCCCCTGCCTTAGGCGTGAAGAGTTTTGCTGGAACAATTGTGTCGACCGTCACAACTTCTCAGACTTGTGAAATATTCATGGCTGAATCCAGGTGTGAGCGGAAACAGCCGGGCGGCTAATGAATTTGTGTCTGTGGATGGCTCAGTATTAGTGTGGGGCTACTGCTCGGCCCAGCAGGAAATGAATTGCCCTTTATTTAACATTACAAATTACAGGTGACCCACGGTGAGCGGAACTGTGAGTTTGAGTGGTGCGACAAATAGATTTAGAGGGGCAATGATTCCCTCCCGGATTCCTGTTGTGTCAATGCGAGAGATTAGATGACAGGGGATATTAGGAAATAATTTGTGATTCCCACTGTGATGAATGTAATGCGGTTAGGAAGAAATGAATATGTCTGTTTTTGTCACAATTAAATCCAATTAGGTCTTAGATTGCGTTACATTGATTTGTTGTATTGCAAATTGTCATGTTGATGGTGCACGCTGAAGGCTAATGAGGATATAAGGTTAGCATTGCTGCAGGGGTGGATTTGTTGTGGTTGCAATGTGCTGGTGTAAGAGCCTCGGGTTTGGACTGACCCGCACCCTCATTACACATCCTGAACCCCGTGGAAGGATTAAATCCTCACTTTCCACTCAGTTTAGTCTTTTGCCAACATGTGTTCCTGTAAGTAATAACCAAGTTAAGTGCTGTACTGTAAAATCCTGTTGTCAGCATGGAGGCTGAGTCATGCAGCAGCCACTTTTAACTTCTCCCAGAGATTATTCCAGCCCGGGTGAGCCACATCAGCCATGTGTTAGGATCATGTAACCGCAGAGGTAAATCCATCAGTCCCCTTTTGGATGGATCGAGGCAAACGTGTTCAAACCGCGCTTCGCGCCGTCTTCGGCTCGCTCACCAGCAAGTGACTTGGTCCGTTGAGTAATGAAGTGTTGGAGTTCTGTAATGAGACTGTTTACAGGGCGTGCTTGTTTCACATGAATCAAGCCCAGTGTGTGGCTAGATAAATACCAGCCTGGCCCTGCACGGAGCCAGTCAAACCTTCTCCTCTGCTCAGGAAATGGCAGCCAAATTCCTGCGGAATGAATGAAGGGGAAATCTGCGAGTGGCAGCCTACCGCGAGATCACTCCGAGAGAAGAGGGTGGAAAAGCCGTGGCCCTTCCTCTGGCGTGGACCTGGGCCAGGGCTCACTAGGTGAGACTGATGGAATAATAATACACATCCTGAGTGTTCTTTTCATTAGCAGCACGGTTTCATGTTTTTCATCATCCTGCTGAGAGAAATGTAGAGACCCTTATTTCTGAGCTGGACAAATTACCCTTTCCCCTCTGGGAGATGCAGCTGCATTCAATATCGTGTGTGTGTGTGTATGTGTTTGTGTTTGAGAGATTCTGTATCAGTGTGTTTTAGCTGGGGGTTGTGGCTGGATACAGGGATTTCCTGTGGAAACAATAATTAACCACAACATGCGCGCAGGGCCGGCGATAAACGCTTGGCCCTCTCACTAAATGTTGTCTTTTACAAGCGACCAGGTAACTGGATTAATCTAATTTCCTCCACGAGATCTGGATGTGAGGCGAGCTTCGATTAGGATGTGAGGAGTATCAGTTAAAATGCATGGCCTCAGTCTGTGAGTTGTGTAAACCTCTCAGTCGCAACCGTTTGAACTGAAGCGACAGAACGGCCATCCGCATTTAAAGCACATTATCTGTGATTCATATTAGCCCTTAACCAAAGCAGTCCCTCCATTAACTCCACCTGCAAACACCTCATATCCCAAGTGACCTATTTTCCCAATTACCAACGCCATTACTCTGCACTTCCCTTCCACACTAGCCATCAGCAGACGTCCAGAATAAAGCGGATTTCATTGAAACTCCTCTGAGTGCTACATTAGTGCACATTTTTCTGCACTTATTACAGAGCACAGAGACGGAGAGTTACAGCACCTCTCAAATGAAACAGGCTTGAGTGATAAATCTCCCGCACTAATGCACACGCTTAAGAGTTTCTGACTGTAAATAAAGTCAGGGGAGACATGCTGTACTTATATGGGGAGAGCCTGGAGGAAATGGTTTCCCCCTTGAAGGAACATATGGGTGTGTATGTCTGCAACCAATCAGGATGCCCTTTTCTCTCTCTCTCTCTCTCTCCCACCAACAAGGCCTCCTTGCTGTTTTTACTCTCGTGTGTGTGTTGTAATGTAAAACAATATTTCACAAATTATGACCTAACCATATTTGACTCATACTGAAAATAATCACTTGTTACGTATGTTGTTTATGTCAGTTTCTCCCAAGTACAACAAGCCACAATCACCTTTTCATCAATAAAACAAGAGGCAGGGCAAACAGCTGCGTGAATATTTGTCAGATAACCGGAATGGCAGTTCATTGTGGGTCAATATATTGCTTTTCATCACGTTCATCAAAGCGTCATCCATCTCTTTCTGTGCAAACACTGGTGACACCTAAATTGCCTTTGATAATACATTCATCCTGTCAAAACGAGGTGATAATCAAGTCGTTTCCACAGCAGCCATCGACGTCTGCGCTAAATATGTGTTCGCTCACTGTGAGACAAAGATGGTACAGTAAGGCGGCCCGAGGATAATGAGGGCACGGTTTACCTTCAATATGTCAGCATATATAACTTAAGGGTAAATCACATTGTTTTACTGTATAGTCTGACTCTTGGACTTTGTTCTTTATGTCCTTTGTGTTTTGTTTTATTTTTGTGTTTTTTCTTACACCATGAAATCTATTCAAACATGTTAAAAAAAACAAATGATCTTGATATGGATCACGTTTTGTCTTTATAACCAGGATATTGTGCATACTGTGACCTTTAGCAGTTAAAAGTTATGAAAGATCTTAAACCTAGTTTAACATTTCTTGCTAGTTATCAGCCAGTATATATAGTGCTCAGATATTGATAAATCCTGAGCCCTATGAATGCATCAAAACACACACACATATACAGTACACCCAATGATACATGACTTAACATGAACATCTAGGTCTTTAGTGTCTATATATTTTGTAAAAGATACAAAAGGTTCACAGTTTTTCAAGTCTCAGGGCAATTGTCAGGTGTGTGTTTGGCTTCTTAAAGCCATTTGAATGTAGGTGATACATAATCCACAGTGTCCTGTGCAGAAAGATATTCATTACGTTTATCAGAAGATAATATGAGGCATCAGCAGTGAATTTTATACAAATTTGCAAAGTGTTCCTGTGCAAAGTTGGACTTTTTTCAGTTCCACAGTCTGTTTTTTTTCAGCAATTTAGCACAGAAAGGCTGCATGAAACAAAACAAGAGCATCCTTTGCTATCAGGACCGGATGATATCCACTTGCTTTGACTGATTCAGGCTGCTGAAGCCCCCATGTTGACTTCACTTTTGAATGTATTTTTTTGGCACAGAACGAGGACTGTGGATTTTGTATACATCACTTACATTGGAAGAAACATTAGGAGAACATCTTTTTAATGGCCAGTGTGAACAGAGGGAATGAGGAACAGCAAAATTCTCAATTTACACGCGGGTGCGTATCAGTGTTGTGAATGTGAACGTTCTTGTACTTACATCTGAAATAATACAAAACGTACACAAGGGTTTAACAATGATTAGGTTATTTATTTATTTCACACTTTCATAATAGAACACATGTAACACTTGCTACTGCTTGTTTAACTCCCAATCTCCTGGCACTTAAACTCAAAGATCTGCTGGTTGGAGATGTATTGACTATTTAGAATAGCTTTCACTGGAGTGGAAACCACCATCGTGCAGACCATCAAGTGCTAATTGGTTCGGAGGGGAGCAAAGGTATCAAGGAACAGATTCCAGATGACGCGCCGGTGATGGAAACGTCCTTTAAGTAAATGTAGCAGTCGGCTCCGGCACACTGCGCCATGCTTCATCTGCCTGGGATGTGTGATTACGCAAGCAGCGAGTGCCAGCTGAAGCACAGGGTTCCTCCGAAGAGCACTCTTCTCCTTAATGAAGTGCACCGCTGCAGTGGGGTCCGTGCGGAACTTATCGGCTCGGCCCTGCGTGGGAAAGTCGGTGAGGTGGCAGCGTCCCGATGGGACACAGTACAGATGGAGCAATTAAAGGCGAGCCACAACAATCGTCTTCTCTGTGCCAGACATATTGGAGAACGAGCAGGAACAATGCATCCCGTTTAGAATATTTCACTGAAGCGCACCGGCAACAATATAACTAGCCACAGGAGGATGGCGATGGTGTGGCTGCAACGAAAATGTGTTGTTAAGGGTTTTTAATATTTAAGTGCGTCCACCCACTGTTAATTTTGTGTCAGACCTGTTCTATTTCTTAAGACAAGTCATAATATATCAATTTTATCATTATACATTGGCAGAATTTAAACTTTTTGCTCTTCAATGACTCCAAGTTCAAGAAAAGCCAAAATCCTCCATTGGCTGTAGCGTAATGAGAGGATTTATGCTCTGCATGTTGCAAACAAAGACATCCTTGCTCCCTTTTGAAGATCAGACCCGCCTGCCATGGTGCCCTATAATAGGCTCCTCAGTCTCCTCAGATCAGTGGGAGTGGGACAACAGCAGGAGGGAGTTGTTGGGAATATATTTTCGCTCTCATCATGGGGTCTTCCCTCGACTCGCTGTGCTCCGGAGGCGTTGGGACGCTGAGCCGAGGTTGATGATATCAGCCTGTAATTAATACAGAAATTAAATTTCGCCCACTTTGTTCGCTCCCTGATTTAATTATTTTTTGTGTTGCTTAACATCATAAGGCATCCTCTTCTCTGTGAGAAATATTCAGAACGGTTTACTGCTGTGCATCAGCCCAATAAAAACTGACACATTCAACTTTAAAGGATATAATCTTTTATCCATCCTCAGTCAGTCAATTTTCTGATGTGTCTATCAATTGTTAATGTTTGGGTTTGTAATCAACATGTTTGATGCTAATAGTTCTTATTTTTGCAATAGTGTGAGTTGCCTTTGTGGTGTTTTGTGGTGGAGGTGTGTAGCACAGGTGGCTCTCGCTCCAGACATTCAGCATTATTCCACAAGAGGAGGAGACCTGGTGAGCAGTGATGGAAAGTAACCCACTAGGTTACACAGCACGACTGAAGACCAGTTGGCCGGCAAGTCCTCATCAAGGTCTGCAATCTGTAACTAGAATTCTACACTTTCCCGTATTAGGACTTGATGACCTCCACATCTATTTTGATGAATCCTAGCTTCATCGCCTCAACCCCATTGTGTTCCCTAATCAAACTGTAGAGGGGAAACAAAAACATATAGTGGGATGTATCTTCAAAGGCATTTCCGTTTTCTCAAAGATGTAATCTCTCCGCCGGAAATATAAAATATATCCATTTCTAATAAACTCCTACTGACCTTGAACATTTGCTTACTTTACTTTCTTGCAGAAAGTTAGAAGACAAAACTGATATCACGTGCATGTCTGTACAGTAAATTTGATTGTCTGACATGATCCCAGTAACAGGAACATTCTGGCGAGGCGTTGCACATTGGTAGAGCGCCCACAGAAATGTTTAATTTTTAAAGAGCAGGAAAAGAAAACATTTTCGGACATTTTGCGTTCTCACATACAGGCCCACGGGAAAAGTTCTGGAAATTGTTTGGATTCAGTTCAATGTCTGAGAGCAGCTTGATTGAAATGTTACACATATTTCTGACAACAAAATGGGCACCAACATAAAGTAAAATGTGAGGACGATATGTAGGTTTAGGATGACTGCTATTCGCTGTAGCTTCATATTATCTGCAGATAGCAGAGTGGTATCAATCTTCTCTTCTTAACTCACAGCAATAAAACAAAAAGGAAATAATGATGCTTCCCAAAATGACAAACTATTCCAACCTGTGTAAACATTGCTTTATATATCTGAGAGTAGGCCGGCTGTATCCGTGAGATTACAAAATTACATTTGATTAGGTAAAAAAAAAAATTCCCTTAGTGTGTGTAAAGAACACTGAATCTTGGTGGCCAAACATATTGCGGACACATGAGGTTACTAAACGTCTGTCAGCATTCCACACATCATCCTGAAGTCGGAATACGTGCAATTATGCACATGATTAGCCACATACCAAGTGCTCTATACCTGCCAATGCCGCGATCAGTTCCTGATTAAATCATAAAGACAGTTTTCTGCAGTATGCAAAACCATAAGGATCCTATAATAAACAGTTAGTTGTGTGTTAGATGGCAAAGCTCTCTCTTAAGAATAATGGCTTTCTGCTACTGTTTCATAAAGACAAACTGGGGCAATGTAATATCAATCTGCATTTATAATGATGAGGAGCAGAAAAAGAATAAGAAAAAGATGCAGAAGTTGCTTCTCTGCACTGGTTCAAACTGTAATGAGTGCAGCAGCAGATGAAACCAAGATCCGCTTAATGAACACTGAACTGTGTCTTTGAAAAGAAGCAGACAAAGAGCACAATGTGAAAAGTTCTGAAACCAACGGGGCGTTCGTTGCAACAGATTCACAGTGTGAGCCGTGGTGAAGATATAGATCACGGTTTGACAAATGATTATGATGATTTTGATATTTCCCGTAGACAATTCTACTTTTTCATTTCCTGGTAAATTGTCTCAGCTCCAGTCCTGTCCTGGTGGGCTTCTCTCCCAGTCCCGTCTCTGCTCTGTGGTTTTTATTAAAGCTAACATTTGTCAGCAGGAAGATGGTTGATATGCAAAGTGCGGAGCGGCGCACACCTCACGCTTTAGTAATTTTGGCTGTTTGAGAAATGAGCTATGAGGAATTCCCTGCTACGACACAACAGATAAGAGACATGAGTAATGTTCACAAGATTTCGGTGTTATTACTCTTTATTCTGTGTTTTTTATTTGTACCTGAGTATGTTTTGAAGAATGATGTCACTGGACAGAAATCATCGCACTCTGCACACTGATGGTGATTGTGAAAAGTATGTGAGAGTATGTTTTTTAATACTTGGAAAGCAATTCAAATGCTCAAATAAGTGTTTTATTCAAGTGTTGTTGTGTTGAACCAAACTTTTCTTATTCTCTGGCTATATGCTTTGGGAATGTGTTACTGTTCTTGGTGATGGATCCACTGTATGCATCACCTGTTTTTTTTTGTCATAGAAATTTAATAATCTCAACATTTAAATTAAAACAGGAGCTTGCTCAGTTCCAATAGATTATGTTTTCTGCATATTCACTGGAGTGTGAATTAATTTGCAGCCACAATATTAACATCACAAATCTGCCCCATTCGTACTTTTGCAGTCTGTCACACAGTGTAATTGCAGCCCAGATGTCAATATATTCTGGGTGTCATGTGATTCCACAGAAATCAAATTAACCCAACACCTTCATGCTCATGCTGAGATTGATTCCAAAGGACACGTTGGCTCTAGTTTTCAACAAAATGCCGCAGCAATCGTTGCAAAAACCTTTGACTCGCCTGAAAAAAAGGAGATAAAGAAAGAAAGTAGTTCTTATAATTTGTGCAGTTCTTAATTGTTGCTACTCTTCTTTGTATTTGCGACTTTTGCGATTTCCTCATAGCCTCTCAAAGTACATCCACAAGAAATATTTATTTTTAATTTAAGATTCATGAAGAGGAATGATTAAAATGTTTGGCCTCGTCAAAGTGATGTTGATGAGATGGCAGATTAGGTTGAGCAAGCAATATAAAACTGCTTAGATTTCTCATAAATGTACATCAAGTTGTTACTCAGACATTTACAGCAGCACATGATGTCAGTCAGTGGTTACAGTGACAGTTATTATTCTGTATCGTAGAACTGGAAGGGACAGATCTTTTTTTCAACGCTGATTTTGTTGTCAGACTAGATCTGCGATACAATAAGGTAGAAAATGTTATAGTTTGAAAGCGAGGCCATTTCTCCGAATATAATTTCTGCTGGCAAGATGAAGCGAAAGGGCCATGCTGTGTGAGGAAATTGTTCTGCTAAGTGACTCTTCCCCTCACATCGCCAGGCAGCGTCTCTCCATATAAATGGCCATCCAGGCCATTTGTCAGGAGCACACATCAATCTTGGTGCGTATCGCCACAGAGCCAGGAGGCGAGTCGGTGAAGGCTGCTGTTACCAGTCAGAAATGTGTTGAGCTTGTCTCCTCGGGCCATCCTCGCTCTGTACAGTGCCGGCACAAAGCTGTGGCCACTGTTCTGAAGACTGGTCACTTTCATTAGAGAAGTCATTAAAGGAATTACAGGAGCCTGCTTTGGATTGTTGTACTTGGATTTGGCTCCATTCATCAAGCATATAACTGAAATGCGGCAGCAGCTGTTGCAAAGACTGTGTCTGTGTGTGAGAAACAGTTATTCTAATATGTGCAATTCTTATTTTTGTACGATTCTTCTTTTCATCCGTGATGAGCTGATTTTCTAGTGACCTCCGTCCTTCAGGAAGAAATATGAGTCCAGTTCGGAAAAGAATGACTTGACAAGATTCTATAATTAGTCAGAACAGACTGATTTACTCAAAGGAAACATTCACCAAAGCACTGAGCATCTTTGTTGGGGATTTTAGTTCATCCTGGTGCAGACATTCACTCCATTCCACCACATCCCAAAGACGCTCTAGTGGGTTAAGATATCGGTGGTGTGCAGAAAACTGGAGAAAACTGAAGTCATGATACGCTTGCAAATAGCTAAATCTAAAATTATACATCACACTATTCCATGGTATTATTATTCTGTGAAAATACTTAAACTAACAAGGAATTTATACAGCCAACGAGCCTTAAATATAGTAGCCATGAATTTCAATTGTCGTCCAAAAACTACTGGTAGGACATCAGTGAGACATCAGCTTTCCTTATGGAGAACTATAGTTAAAACTATACGTTATAAATACAACCACATTGTAGTCTTTTTGTCTTTTCATTGGATTTATTGACAATAATAGAAAATATAAAATTGCGTGAGCTTTGTCCCATAAGATGACAGTTATATTAGTGTTGGGCTATACCAAAAAAAACAGATGTCATCACTGTCACTGTCAGAATAAACCATGTAGATAAGGTACAAATACCAAAACTTATAATCATAAAATCGGACAAAGGTGGGAGCCATGTTTCTCCATTGTTTCCGAATGAATTCCACAACATTCGGCTTTTTTACATACTACTGCTACTTACTTTTACTCTGGTAACAAGGACAATGTTTAATGGTATCACAAGTTTTTATTGTGTCAATTCTCTGAACCAATAAACTGATCTTCACATGCGTGCACACAACAGTAGCAGAAAAGCAATGCAGGCACAAAGAAGAGAGTTACCTGAGACCTGAGCGTGACCTGAGATGGTACCAGAGGGAGCAATGTGCACTGAGAAAACAGACCCACAAAGACCATAACAACGACCTGCAGCGTTGACAGCACAGTGGATCAGCACAGGGATTCAGATCGTGACTCTTCTACCAGCACGTTGCCCAGTGTGGCAGGATTTCTCCGTGTGTGCGGGACTAATCTTAGTTGAAACTGTTTGCATAAACAAGGTAACAACCAAATGAAATTAATAGCAGGGGTAGTTATTAACAAAATAAATTCACTACAAGGTCCATTCACAAGCTCTTCTGGATCTTTCAATCCGATCACACAAAACTTCCCCTGCAAAGTGTTGTCATGGAAATGTAGATGCTCAGTTTTTTTTAAATTAATTAATGTTAAAGTTATCATTTATTCCTCTCTGCATTTGATTGGGTTGGGGAGTTGTTGTTTACATTGAAAAATAGCTCATATGATGAATAGTGTTTTTTATTTACTGTCAGGCACATTTTCACATTTTGAAGGTGAAAATGTTTAAACATTTAAAAACATAAAAGAATAATTTCAGTTTTCCTGCATGTAGATATTTATCATTTGACTCTGATGCTTTGATAATTGCAGTTGCACCGAAAGATCTTTTGAAATTACAGCCCACATATTTCTCAAATCTCCCCATTTTGACTCATCAGGTTTACTGCATGCACTGTTAAATACAGGAACATTAAACTCCTTCTACTGTGCAGTTATGTTCTAAGGTTTTGTCATCTGATAATAATCAGTTATTATAAAAGTGGCATATCTATATGTGGATTTCCACCAGTTCCCCCCCCCCTCCATTCATTTTTCATGCTTATATTGTCATGACCTAGAAGAGAGTGTGTATTCAGGGGGATGTTTCTGATCTCGTGTCCTGAGCTGTGGAATAATGTAAGAGCACTGGTGTGTTGCTGCTGCAGCTGGGGGAGCGTGTTGCCATAAAATATTAACGACTTGGAAGCCCAGCCACATGACAAGATGAATGTAATTGGCCCTCGCAGCTCTATCTGTGCATGTTAATGAGATGGGATGGTATTTAAATCAGTCGCGCCCCAGACACTGTGGCTGCAGTCGAGAAATCCACAAACAAAGACACAGTGCGAGAGCACGGATGCACCGAGATAGATACAGAAAATGTCACTTATTATTCAGTTTGGGCAACCGGTCGCCAGCATCTCTTTGTATTATTATTGGGGGGGGGGGGGGGGTTGTGTTTATCTGAGCAAAACATTGTTTGCAGCTCAGCCTCTAACTGATTTTTGATTTAAATAATGGGAATTAGTGCTGAGATAAATTGGTTGTTCAGAATACCTGAAATGTGAAACTCACAGATAGGCGATGCTGAGGGTTGAGAGAACCTGTGGACAAAAGCTACAGCTGTTGAGTCGAGGTAAAGGTGTGCACCTGCACAGCACCTGTCCTGCCAAGGCACCAGACTCGTGGCCTGGCTGTCATTAATGGTCTGGAACAAAGCTGTAGATCCTCAAACAAACTGTGGCCACCTCAGGAAGAAACACGGGGGCTGTAGTAACTGCACAACAACATCTTCCGTCTGCTGTCCCAGGGGCCGGGACTAAGGAAATGTAGCAGGTAGCAATGATATAACCTAAATCTTAGAAGAAAAGAGGGCCAGCTCAAGTGTGGATGAGAGAGAGAGAGAGAGAGAGAGAGAGAGCTGGCATGGGTAAATCCTCTCAGATTTCCTGAAAGCCGAATGAATTACATAAATAAAGTCAGCAGATGGGAAACTGTGCCACTTTACTCTCATTATTCTGACAACTTTTCCCTTTTATGTGACGGCGCTGTGGTCATCCTCACTGGCACCTCATAAAACCACACTCATGTCCTTTGCTGCAGTCATGTGACTCAGGTGTGATGTACCAAAGCCCCCAGACAAAAAAAAATGTTGCCACGTCTGTGTGTGTGTGTGTGTGTGTGTGTGCGTGCGTGTGCGTGTGCGTGTGTGCGTGTGTGCGTGTGTGTGTGTGCACTGGTGTTTTTGTGCAGACTGGGAGAGACCTGACGCCAAAGGGTGGGGGAAGTGCAGGCAGGAGGACAGATGGTCTCCCTCATGGTGGCTGAAATAAAAGAGGGAATTAGAGGACTCCAAGGTGTACACTCTGACGGCAATTACAGCAAATAGATTGGAAGCGGACCTCCAGGCACCCAGGGAGGCAGCTCTGTGGGGGAGAGCTCCACCGCGCCGCATCTGGTTCGAACACCCTGAAACCAGTCGAGATAAAACCACACTGCCTGTCTCTCCTTTCGCTGAGATAGACCTTACTGACCATTAGCATTCTCCTCTCAGAATAAGTGTTGGATCATTTAAAAAAAAGATAGAAAATAAACTTCATGTGCACTGGGTTTGAAATGGATCTCTGCATTACCATTTTTCTTGGTTTGGATATGTGGCTGAAGGATCTGCAAAACCAATTCCAGACATCCCTGGGAGCTGTTTTGGTTAGTTATTCTGCTGCCTGCAGGAGTTTGAAAACAGTCAATTATTTTTGTCTTGCTTGCTTCCGCCCATTGATTCTCAAATGATTTTCACTGCCCCTCCAAGTAAGGATATGCAGCAATTGAATTAAAAAAGCTCAACCCAATCAATATAAAATACACGTAACACATCCACGCTTCTCTTTCATAGCCTGTGGAAACGGAGAATTCATTGCAGATAGAAATGCAAAGAAAATGAAAGACGCTTTCACAGATCCATGAGAGCTGTTATGAAGTTTATTGATAGCCATCAAATGTTTTGAATATAAAATATTTAATGCTTTACTTCTGCTTGAATATTTGTGCGGAGACTCTCAAACAGAGTTCGGGGCTGCCGTCGGTCTTTTCTGAAGCTATTTAGAACAGTAGGGATCAGCAGATTCCATTAGCCTTGCCCTGTGGCTGAATGAGTGAAATACCATTTGGAGAATAAGTGTCTCTAACCCCAAAACCTTGTGTTCCCATCAATGCATAAATGATAAAGACGCAGTCTAATGAAACAAAAGCCTCCCTGCCAAAGTCGGCCATAAAAGTAACATTTGGGTGAGAAAGACCTGAAGCCATTAACCTCGGTAAAGTGTCGTTACTCTTACTCCCACACTGCACGCTCTGCTGGGCCAATGCAAATGAAATGCACACAACACAATAGTCCAAAAAAATAACTTCAGTCATCCAACTGCATCACTTTACACTTGAGTGAGTCATTTTGCAATTCATGATGAACATCCAGTGGTCATACACATCCAAATTCAACATTCAAGGTCTTATATTAAATGGGGGGAAAAATAAAATAAAATTTCCAGTTGGTCCTCATTATGACAAACATGCCTCATATCGTTGCTAATGTCTCAACAGAGGCCGAGGCACAGAAAATAGATACTGGAGATGTTCCTTGTTGCTACTTCAGAGTTTCACACTTCAGACTATCATTAGCTCCGTGCGCCCCGTGAAGATTTACACACCGGGCTTTAAACCAAATGAGAACCCAGGTTTGTATTGTGTACAATGTAAATAAGGTCGACTTTTGCCCTATATGAGTTATAGCTTCCAGAGCAGGCTGCTTTCCCTTGTTGCATAAATTCATGAACAGTAAATCACTGGCCCCTGAAAAAGCAGAAAACGAGAGATATAGAAACCTATACATAAAAGATAATTAGGCAGTGAACATATGTAACCAATCAATTTCTTTTTACCCACATTATAAGAAGACGCAGAGGGGAAAAACTCCAAACACCAAGATGCAAAGGTGAATTGTTTTATCGACGCCTGACTGAATAGAAATACTTGAGTAACAGTTGACAAATGTGAGAATTGCTCGAGTTAATCTTCAGGTGTGCAACATGTTTCAAGTTCAGTACTCTTTTCTAAATGGAGGAGGACCAAAGACATTAGCACAAACAGTAGAAAGGGAATAAATGATGTGATCTTGCTTGAAATGTGCAGAATGATACGTTACAGACTCAAAATCGATAAGCTTATCGTTAAATAAAGTCCCTTTTGTGTTGAATACTCAGGGACCAAACTGTGGACGAGCTGTGAATCTGACCCTCAGCACGGCCCAGACTTTATACCTCTGTGAACGATAGTCAGGAGTCTGCACTCGAGGAAATATTTAGCGAGGTAAAATGCTTCACGTTTTAATGGTGCTCTTGTGTTCAGGGACGCTGCTCCCGAACGTAGCCAGTGTCTTACAACTTTAACATTCAAGACGAGGACACCAGTGGAGAGAGATTTAGCCATTCCTTATGCTTGGGGGGCAACACCGGTATCGGTGTCAATGATGGTTGAGTAAATTTGGGCTGTGGCTATTAGTCCTGTCGTATGTGTCAGTATCGTGTCACTTTGCTTCTGATATCCCTCTCTTTTCTTACTTCAAACATCCTTTTCCTTCCCGCCTCAGTGCCACCTGAGGAAGAGTCCTGAGCTGAGAGAACTGCAGATCTGCATGTTGCAAGTGATTATGGCAACTCTCAAAGAGTCTCTGCTTAAGTCAAGTAAGGAGCCAATTTTTTTCCCCTTTAACTTTATATTACTCTTCCACTATCTACTTTATTTGACATGCGCACCTAACAAATGGAACATTTATAGTGTACACAATGTGTTTCTGGAATTTGAGTCATCTTGGGAGAGAGTTCACAGCAGCTTCTTAACATGCACAGAATGAAAAACATCAGACCCTCACTGAGCATGACTCCTGTGTTTGTGTTGGAACAGAGTCTGAGCGTTGTAGCGGGGAACTCTGCTGCACACAGCTTGGACACATGTGGTCATAAATCACGGACAATATTTCCCCAAACAAATGCAAATCAAAGTAAATGTAAAATTGCATGATTGGAGAAAATTGAAAACATACAATACAAATGTCACAACCTCTGACTTTGTTTGTTTGCTTTTTGTTTTTTTATGAAGTGTTAAACCCCAACAAATAATGGTATTTCACTACAGTTCAAGGAAGAACACAACAAAGAGTCACACTGTCTCACTGCAGTGATTTCTGGGTTTAATCTTCACCCTATCCTCCAGCAGAGGTTTGTGTGTCTGTGGCGTCTGCAGGTCGACTCGGGTCCCATCACTGCTGTGAACTAACAGCAGCTGCAGGAAACTCCCTGCCTGGCACAGCAAACATGTTCTGCTAATTAGGACACTGAAACAAAAACACGGTTTTGCAATGACTTTAGCAGCCTCGTCTACTTCTGTGCCATTTATAAATTAAATTAAATGAACTCTTCCCAGTCGGAGCCAACACAAACATGTTATTAGTAACATAGTCCAGTCTCACACAATTTTTCATCAACACATTTGAACGTGAACAACAGTGAACTGAACTCATAATTTACCCACCTCTGGTAATGTTGAATAAAAACCACGTAATTCCAATTGGTTTCTTGTCCACAAACAAACACATCACACACCAAACCAATAAATAAATACCATCCATGCTTTTGTCTGAAATGAAATCATCATAAAAAAACATTTCATCCAATGAAAATAAATCTTATCAGATATTTGAAGTCTTTAAAGAACTATTCAATATCCTCCACCAATGATTTTAATAGACTGAGTCATATTTCAGGTGGCCTGCTTTTCAGATTGTATCACCGCTCAACATTTGTCACCTGTCAAATTATTTTCCCCCCACATGTCATGTTCATTTGTCAAAGCTGCGTTGTTCAAAGTTGCCCACTGCTTCACATCCAACTAAATCAGATTTGGGGAGATTTTTATTTGTAAGTCATATTTATGGTAATGTGAGAATAATAAGATTGTGCACAATCCTAAATGCCATTTATCCAAGTCTCACCGTGTTTAAGCAAATACCAGGACTAATGACTGAAGCGTAGTGTGAGAATGAGCAATTGAATTTTTCAGGTAGGAAATATTTAATCAGTCATCAATACATACAGTAATTTTTTCAGGAGCAGCTACAATATGAGTTGTTTGCAAGGAAAACAAGCAAACATTGCAGTCAACTGTTCAATGTGAAGGTCAAAGGTGGAAAAAAAAAGTGTTATATTCAAAACTACCTGATTTTTGAAAGATAATTTAACATTTCACATTAATGAGGGCTGGACTTGGCCAGTGTCCAGAGCACCAGAGGCCACAGCTGTTCCCGGGGTAGAGACGTACTGTTGCCTCTTACCAGGATTCTAGGGTGTTAATAATTTCTGCAGAGTCTGATCAATGCCAGAGAAAACCATTTCTTATCATTCTTCCAACTACTTAGAGCCACATCTGAATTACGGTTGGTGTATTCGATGCACATTTATTCTTCCTTCCCGACAGTTTTATGGAGCTCATTATCCGCTTTGTGGCCATGGCTCTGAATGGAGAACCTGTGGGGGTTTTATGTGTAGCCAGTAGCTCCTCCACTGACCACATTTAATGTTCTCTCAGAAGAAGAAGAAGAAGAAGAAGAAGAAGGAAAAACAGGCAGGTCACGGCGGTGCATCCAAGCCCCTCTGACAACAGCAGCAGGATCTGCTCACACACAGGGCGGCAGTGTTGGATGTGTCGAGGGTGAGGGAGCAGCCCGAGAGTCGGACCAGGGTTTTATTTACCTCAGGTGCAGCGGCTCATTATAATGGTGTTAATGAGGAGCAGATGTAGCCGAGGGAAGGAGGAGCAAGAGGAGGGGGGCGGGGGGCTGGAGGAGCGAGGTGTGGCCTGTCCAGGGGCAAGCCTGCATGGAGGTCCAGCCTGGGGATTCCCAAATCCCTGCCTCACCACAACACCAACACAGCCGCTTTCTACGTGTTAATATCTACTCAGCAAGTGCCATTAGCAAACACTGAAAAGTGCCTACTGCGGTGATTTACTGAGCCCCTCTCAGCATAGCCAAGCTGAGAGGGGCTCAGTAAATGGTTGTTGGGATAGTACTGGAGTCATAAATGATTTGGAGCCATCTTTTTGTCGTTGTTGAGGCTTTAGGGGGGAGGGGGGAGTCTTTACACAAAGGATTTTACTGTCAAGGGAGGAAAGAGGGTTACAAAGTGACCCTGCTATAAAGAATTATCTATGTATCCAAAGCCTGATACAGAGTTTTACTAAGGGATACACAAACTGACCAGAAATTATTACTCATCCATGAGCCACATCATCGCACTTAGTGACATGTTCCTTTACTATGATGAACACTTTTTTTCTTTCGTTTGGCCTGTGCTCCAAATAAACAACTACCGTTTAATTACAAGTGGCAAATCAATCTGCTTAAATTAAAAAAATAAAATAATATTTCAAACATGGAAATTCAAAACTCACAGTAATATTTCAAAACCTAAATACACTTTTTAAAGTTATGAGGTGGCTGATTAAAGGATAAGGCTGCAGTAATCCACATTTTTCTTATCTTCAACACATTCTATTGTCTGTGTGCCTGACAGATCTTCGGGCTCCATTGTTGACTAATAAAATATTACAAACAAGAGTGAACTGTTGCACTGGGGGACATGCTCCTCCATAACAATGAACATGGGAGCTGCAGTTTATTTTTTTGGTCCTACGTACAGTACACACTTCCTGTTTCGACAAAATACTCACAAGAGGATCACATGTGTACCAGTTTGTGCCTGGAAATAGTCTCCAACAAATGCAGCATTTCCTCCCATTTGGGAAACGAGGAGGAAATGGGAGGAAACTGCTCTTTTAAGAAATGCTTTAGTCTTTTCTTTTTTTGTAAAGATCAGATATTTGTGATGTTTAGAAGGAATGTAGGGGTGTGGTGCAGAGTGCATTGTTGGTTTGGCATAAGATGTGATATAAAAAGAAATAATAATAATTAGAAAAAAAAACATTCTGAATATATCCAGGCTCCTCTTTTCAACAAATCTTGTATGTATTTCTTCTTATGTTTGTCCTGGGCTCCACTTAATAGATGTCCTTTAATCATATGGCTAATAGATGTCAGGCTGGGACATCAATCTGCCATACTCAAAATAATTAACAGTCAAACCATTATTGCCACAGATGACAGAACAAGGTTAACATGGAGTACAATTCCAAAACCCAAAGTCTATATTTTAGCTCCTGAACACATCTTTTCATAAATCTATGATATGGCTCTATATCTGCCCCTTAATGCTTCCCCTGAATCCCTCAGCAAACAGAAATGCATCCCTCCCTCAGTGACAGGCCCCTTTTCGCTGATGACAATGGAATGGCTGCAGCTTTGAGTTTGCCATTGTGACTTCTTCACTGACTGAGCCATGGCAGTAATAAGCTCCATGAGCCCTCTGTGTGTGCCAATGGTGGGCCATAACCGTCTTTATTCACCACGAAACCTCCACTGAGAGCATCTCGTGGTCCCCAGGACAACAATGCTGGCAGCCAAGCCCACAGTCGGCCAGCCCGTCTTTTACGTTTTTATGAGCCTGGCCTTCCCCCTGCTATTGAGGCAAATGTAGGCCATCAAACAAAACAATTTATGACGCAGTCTAGATTTGACCTTGGGCCTCCTGAAATGCCTTTGCTTTCAGCAAATGGAAGAAACCTTATGAATTAAAACATCTTGTATATGAAAAAATAAATAAACTGGTTGCTTTATTTTCACTCAGAAGACATGTTGCACAGGAGTTTCGTTCCAAGTTGCTGCACATGTACGATCCTGCCCGACAGGCTCGTACGTAATGGAGAATTTCTGGATCAAAGCCTCCACATTGCACATAACAGTGTTGTCCTTCGTGCCTGGACCAGTGACTGTATTTTTACTGCCTGACCTCAACTATGTCATTTTTTTTTTCTCTCATTTTTTTTAGTTACTGATGCAACACAGTGACCTGGTTGACTTTTGCCTTCTGGTTTGTGAGCAGAGCTGCAGGGAATTCCTTATTTACTGCAGGGGTGTGCCTTCCTTGTCTTCATTCACCAGCACATGTTAGATTTCTGTCTCTCTTCCCGCTGCAACGCTTCGGTTATTTATGGCTTCAGTTGTTTATGGCTCATCCTTTCTAAGAAGTGGAAAACCCCAAGCCGCTGATTGTGTTGCTCCAGATTTTTTTTTAAGATTTGCTTTCTCTTTACCAACTTCCCAATGGTATGGTTTGGTTTGGTTATATTTGCCATAAAACAACCTAACACACTTGTCCAAATACTTACAAAAAAGAAAGGCACAAATTCGATCGTAGATAGACATAGATTTTAAAATGAAAGAAAATAAAACAACCATAAATACAAAATTTACTCAAAGATTTATGCATAAAACTAAGGCAAGACACAGCAAAACTCTGTTACATAGACTGATATGCAAGTTGTGACATGCAGATTTTATTATAAATACTCTTCTTCAAATGCTTTGGGTAAACAATTTACAAAATGAATGTGTGTGCATGTAAATCTGCAGTCACTTATATTTTTTATTAGAAGAAAACCTCCTCTTTCCTCTGAATATGTGCAGATGTTTTCTGGATTCTTACATTTGATGTAGGGAGTGACCAAGAAGCATGAATGATACAAAATGAGAGGAGGGCTCTCCATCTTTGTATGCTATATGGATTCTTCTCACGCATTCCCCTCTGAGACAAGGGGTTCAGTAATCTGTATCCTTTAGTGAGAGAACCCCATGGAGATGCATTAAAGAGATAAATTGGTATCATCCCCAGTGTGACAGACTCCTCATCTGTCTCTGCTCGCCTCCATTGATCACAATTTATTTTATTTGTGTTGTTTCATTATTAGGCGGAAGAAAAGCATTGCATTAATAAAGCCCTGATTATAAAGTTAAACAGAAATGCTATACTGTTACACAGGAAGCTGGGGTCAGGGTAGGAGGCTCCTGCACGGCTGCCCTTGTATCTCCTTACATAGTAAACTGGGATCAGAGGCAGCACTGATCATTCACACTGGATCTAATTCATTTCTTAACGATCATGAGGCTCTCCTGGACTGGGAACACTTCTCCAAACATATCACTAAAATTTGGCATTTCCCAGTGGTCTCATCATTTCTGAGACAAAGCACTGAGATCAACTCAGCAGTAATTCCACTGATAGATCTGGTGCACTAGGTTGTATTGGTAAGGTAGTCTGCAAAATTAACATTTGTTCACTTTACATTTTATACAATATGGTATTGTATTGTACATGGTCACAGTGAATCGGCATTTTATGCATTTTTGTTATTAATTGCAAAATAAATAAACTATAAAAAGCTCCTTAACATCAACATAATAATATACAGTAAATATACCTAAAGCAATGGCTGCAATAATTATGAACTGTTTGATCATTTTTACTCACAAAGGAATATTGGCTGAACATTGAAAATGGTGTAAAAATTATCGTGAGAATAATGTTTAAATGAAACTTTGGTCAGTCTACAATTACTCTTCTTTACTGTGACATCTGACTAAAGGAGCTGAGCAATCAATTGTATATATTTGTGTCACTGTTTCATATGAATTAATGTTAGAAAATAAACATGATATGAAAAAGTAATACCTATGAAATATGAAATAAAACTATGTATTGTACCTGTCATTGACTTCAGATGGATTTTTTTTTTATCCAAGAAACTTTGGTTTAGTGACATGGTATTCGTATTGTTCCTTTGCAACAGAAAATTATATATTTACAGCCACAAAAGTGCACAATAACATGTTACTTGAATGGTTCTTGTGATGCACTATGACATAAGGGACATGTGATCTAAATGTTTTTTTAAATGTCTGTGTTATGTAGGAGACTGAGGGATTGTAAATTAAAAAATATATAAAAAGTAAGTGCTAACAGGAACAATAGAAACTGTTCACAGTACACTAGATAAAAAAGATTGTTTTTAATGTGGGACTTTCACAGCTCCACTGTTTACCTACAACATGTCAGCTGCCATGTGTTAAAACACGGCTCTTACTTGAGGACTGTAAAGCAAATTAGTCACATAATTCAAACATAATATGTGATGTTGTTTTTCTGTAGAGGGCGTCCCAAAATCAAATCTAAAATCAAATAAATAACTCAAAGAGTTTAAAATTTGCCTAAGCTGGTGGCTCTATCATTTAATAAATGCTTTTATAAAAAAGATTGATCAGTGTTTTGAACAACCTCACAGAACGTATTTATTAACGACCTTGCAAAACGACTGCAGTTAAAATAATTGCTATAAAGGTTTCACCCCCCTCGGATGCGGATTCCTGGCTCAGGTCAGAGAAAAACAAAACAGGCAGCCAGTATTAACGCTGTGGTAAAGGGCTGGGTCTGGTGCTGTGAGCCCCAACTGTATGTCATGAGGTGATGTGGTAATGTGCTGACAGCACAGTATTTCAACACCATTTTAGAGTGACCTGACTTCATATTTTTTTCTTATGAGTCACTGCGATTCACCATAAACACACTCAAACACACAGCAAACGAGATTTGCACTTAAGCCTGCTCTGTTTGAGTACTGGTCCAGGGTCAGTGACCAATTAGCTGTGAACATCGAAACAATTTCATGTGGTGGTCATTTCAAGTCAAACAGCTTTACACAGAGATTTGAAATACTGTTAAATGTCTCTGGGGTTAAAATAAAAAAAGGTTAAATGACTGTAGATACAATATTAAAACAGTTTTATAGATACAACTCAAACGCGGTTGTAAAAAGGTTTGTGAGGGGTAAAGACAACAGCGATGGAAAAAAAAACCTCAGTCACCTTCGGACTTGGACTGGCAAGTTAGACAGTAGGAAGTAACTGATATGAGGATATTATAGGACTGAATGTACAATGTGAAATATTCCCTGTACATACATATGCATGAGGATGAGATTTAAAAAAAGGGGTTTTACTTTCACTAATGATGCAAAAACTATTGCTAGTGATAAAGTTTATTCATTCAGGGTCAAAATCAACATCATCATTTTTTGTAAAAGTGGATATTTGTTATAGTATTATTACTATAGTATCATATATTATTACCAATAAAGAAAATCATGCCTCATCACATGGGTCGCTAAAAGCATTTTTCACTTTCCTCAGATCTCAAGAAAGAAGCCAAAATGAGCGACTTGATCCAAATAAAGTAACTTGTGAAGCATGAAATAATGGTAACATGCCCTGTGAGACTTAGTTTGCGAACGTGTGACAGAACCAGACTGGGCCACTCTGGTTGCCCACGTGTCATGTGCGACGTGGCCTCGTACAGCAGCAGCTCCTGTAAAGGTTATTTTTACGCCAGCACCTGGAGGTGTTCCTGACTTGCTCTGGCCTGCACATTCTTTCCCCGCTGCACAATCAGGTGAGAGAGCAAGTGATCTTCATTCACTGCAATTAAGATTCTGCCTTCATCTTCTCCTGGTACACAATTACTGCTCTGCTGCTGTTTGCTCTAATTGCTCTTTCTGCCAGGATTGGTGGGAAGCCAGTGATTGTGATGGCAAGGGGATTATCTCCTTTCCTTTACTCTGGCCCCTTAAAAAAAATCATTTGTAAACTCCCCGGTGTAATTACTGAGCCTCATGATTAATTGTCTATTGAAATTAGTGCGGGTCTAGCTTTCATTTTTACTGCAACGAATATTAATTAATGTTAACTCTCCCCTTTTCTTTTTTTTCACCCTTTTCTAAAGCATATCTTTTGAATATTCATTGTGGTCTTGAAAAATGGGCACAAGTCAGTGCCTTGAGTCGGGGAACTGACACTTGGGTATCACAAAAAAATACATATCTGGAATTAAAAGATGCGAATTTTAGGCCATAAATAACATTTACAGGAGGTCGACAGGTGAAGAAAGCACGCTCTTATTTAAATCCCGTCTCATTGGTTTGTCGAAAGGTGTCAGGGAATATGCAAAGCAGCATCTCGGCTTTTGTTTTCCTTTGGAGACGGAAGAATAGTCACATTTAATTCAGTTTGTATTTTTTAACCCTTGTGGAAATGACATGTTGAATAAGTGCCACATAATCACATTCAGCATATTGTCATACCATAATGTATAGAACACAATGTCACCTTGAATAAGGCCTCCACCAGTGGAATACATTTGGGTAATAATATGGAAATTTACACTAAGGTCTGAATCAGAATAACATTGGAATATCTCCATATTCTATCAAGTAGAAAATACTTTCATTGGCCTGGCCGGAGCATAGTGTTATGCACATCATACAGTTTACATGCAAAGCTATTGAAAATCTAAATTTAATTTTTGAAAAATGTTGTATTCTTAAAATTAAAATTATTTTATACATTACTCTTCCTATTTTTGGAATGATGTGCTTTTCTATGTCTACTCGCTGAAATGTCTGTAAATTTGAGGTTTTTATGGTTGAATGGTTAACTGATTGTATCATTTCTCAGCCTGTTGATGTACATTTAGATTCTGTGAGTGAAGGTGTTACATAACGTTGGACTGACACAACATCACAGGCTGAATTTCAATTCAATCTCAGCTCAAAATATGATTCCATCCCATATAGACTTCATCCAAAGCCACCCAAAAACATCCTCAGATTAATTATCTGTTTGAATAAAGTTCCAAGATCATTTTATCTTGTAAAACAACACAAATCTTTTTGTGTCTGTCTTCATTCACTCACTCCTATACAGTTGCAGTCCCTCTGCCCTCTTTGTCTGTCCGTGTGTATGTGTGTGTGTGTGTGTGTGTGTGCGCGCACGCACGCGCTAAGAAATCCAGTCGACCTTCATCTTGCCTTCCTCAGTCCCCGTTCAGATAAAGGGATCATACCCGGCAGATCAAACTAATGTCTTCACCCCTCAGTGTCTCTGAACAGCCGCTGAATAAAAAAGTGCAGCTGCTGTGAAACGGCTGTGACATAACTTGATCCACGCAGTGACAGCGCACACCACCGCTTGCTCCCTGCAATACATCAGTGCCAGGAAACAGTGGATGTGGAGACGCACTGATTGAATCAGGGGCCATTGAGGCTCTGGGGAGAGTTCATCTTTACCTGCAGCAAACACACAAGGATCCTTCCAACTGTATCTGCTCTAACAATGTTTAAGCGCTTTGAGGTTATTCATTCAACTTCTTCCCTGACTAAGTGCACGAAAGGGGAAATGCAAAATGTATCAAATACCTCTTAGGTCATATCTCTGCAGCCACTTTGTATCATAGATTTGTAAGCATGAATTTGGGCGATGCATAATTTAAAATGAAGCACATCAAAGTTGTTTTGATAATTACAGACTTGGCTTGAAGCAGTAGAAGCATCACTTACTACCTTGTTGGTTTTAAAATACAAATTTGATTTACTAATAAGGAGTGTAGAGTTTATTTTGTGTGAGCATAAACAATAAAGTGTTTATGGCCATCACTCTGGGCTTCTTTATGTCTTTATGAGTCACCAACTGTTACTCATCCCTCAATATACAGAGGCATATTGTTCTTCCTGGATAAATGACCAATAACTTTGACAAATGACAGTAAAATTGCTTTGAAGAGAGAGATAATAGAAATCAGATTTTCAGATTTGACAGGGTCATGTTATGGGCTTCGGCATTTTTAATATGACGATTACATTAAAATCCAATAAAAGTGTGTCATTGTGAGGTTGACTAAGATATTTTGCTCAAGATTTAGCTGCCTTGGGAGTAATAAAACTATTTAAAGTCTTGGCATCATCATTGACAGTAAAAATACAATAATAATAGTTCACAACCTTTCTGCCAGGACAGAGAATGTGCAGAGGAGGCATGGCCATCGTATATCACTCTCCTAGAACATACAGTGAACACAATGAACCAAGAAAATCTAGTTCTTCTGGTAGAGATTACATTAAGTTATTGAAATAAAACTATAAAATTAACACTTTGACTAAACATACTGGGCTTGGACAAACTCACTGAAAAACACTTATCCACCTTCTTGTGTCTGGTGATGAGTGACTGATGAACAGACAGGGAGGGGTGGGCTCTGTTGCATTTGTATAGAGAATTATCCTGACAGCTACCTAAAGAAATGGAAGATGCCAGTGAATGGTGTCACCTCTGACATTATTTACAGCCAATCAAACATACGAGGGAATTTGAGCTGTGCACATTTCATTTGACTTGCAGAAAAAAAGATGGTGTGATTTTTAAACAAATCTGTACAGTCTAAACCCACATGACATTCTAGCACCTGTATAAAAAAAAAATATTAAAGCTTACTGCCTCTCAGACTGTGTTGTAGAATGCCTGCTTTGTTTTATTGGCCAACTGGACACTCCATGCTATGCACAGTAATGCATCTCTCTGAGAATATGACAAGTTATTAAATTGTTCCCTAATATGCTAATTTGTTAAATTAAACTGCCTTTGGCTTGGCAGGAACAATAAAGCAAACTGATTTAAAAGAAGTTTTCAAATTTTTTCAATTTATTATAGTCACTGTACATCAGTCATGTTTCTGTATCTGTGCCTTCTGGTGATACAACGGTGTTACAAGTGTCAGAGCTCGCCCCTCCCCAAAAAGATAGACGACCCCTTCCCGTCTCTTGCTCCACTGTGACCCTGATCCTCCCCGGAGTCTCACTGCTGCAACGTAGCCTGTGTTGCCATAGTTACCTGCTCCTGGCTACTTTGTAAGGTCACCAGGTCTGGTGAGCTGGTCCCTCAGAGAACAGGCACAACTAATGTCCTGCAGGTTCAGGCTTAATGTAAATAGTCTCCGTTGACAGCCAACTGTACAAATGCTCAATTACATTTGCTTAAAGGAAATGATTTGTTGCAATGGCGAGCACTCGACTCGTGTGACATCAGTGTTGCCTGGGCAACGGCAGCTGATTGCACAGGCTGGAATTAGGTATTGATCACAGGAGGGGGTCCGGCGCCAGTGAGGGACTGGAAGCGATCCGCCACTACGATTTACAGAGGATGGGGGTTGGGGTGAACCTGCACACTTCGCCCCAGCTCAGAGAGCCGAAACCCCCTCAGGAACCAATTTACACACAGCTACAGTGCAATATCTGCAGCAGTCAATAATGGAAATGTGATGCCCCCTCTGCCATCAATGTGACCGCTCCTCTCCCTCTTGTTAGAGCACCTTGAAAGTTCTAGGCCAATCCATAGACACTATAGATTTCCAATGATGGGGGGATATTTTGAATTTGGTATTCTGCGTGTAATTACCTCTAAGTAAGGTAACAGCCTCAAACCAGGTCTACCCTTTGTAGTGCTCTTAAAAATGAATCCTTCATCACATCCATCCTCCCCTTAAATTATTTTTAACTGTTTACTCTTTCTGCCCATTTGCCGGTCAGCCGGCAGTCTTTATCGCTCAGCTCCCGCTGACTCACGTGATTTAAATTTCCTCACAAACAGCATTTTCACATAATGAATTAAGAGCATTCATTGTACGTCGGCGTGGGTCTTTCTTTACTCTGTGCTCGGTGTGTTTATGTCCATGCTTTCACTGAGCGGGTTAAGAATAAATGCAGACAGTGGAATAGCTTTGACTTGCAGAGATTGCTTTGAAAATGATCACAATGCTAAGTGGTTAAGTCGTGTGAGCATTTTAATTGAAAAAGGGCGGTACGTTTGTAATTTTGCTCTGGCTGTACATTTTTTAAAATACCTGAGCGTGTTTTTGACAAGGGCATCTTGATTTTTTTTAAATTATTATTATTATTATTGGTACGTTTTTGAAGAATACTGTCTTCAAGGTTAGTCAAGTTCAATTTAAATGTTTTGATGTAACTGTGTTTTCCAGGTGTGGAATCAGCAAGGAGAGATTATTTCTTTACTAACATTATCACAATGTTGTACAAGTGGTGGCTCAGCGGTTGGCAGTGGGTTTAAATGTTGACCACGGTCCCTTCTACTGTATGCTCTTGTCATGAGGCTTTTCTCTGTGGTTTCGTCTCGCAGAAAAAGTGAGGTATCAGTAGTAAATCCACTGACCTCAAACTCAAAGCAGACGGGCTCGGCGTAGATGTTGTCTTGTTATCGTGCCTATTCAACAGATGATGTTTGAAATCACAACTCGCACACGAGATGCATCACGTGCATAGTTTTGAATACCGGACCGTGGTTTATAGCAAAATGGTTTTTTCAAGCTTAACTTAAGTTGGGAGCAGCTGTTGAACGCTGGATGCTGAAGTATGGCCAGACATGAAGTATCTGAATTATAATGCACCACAACCTTAATGAGCCAATAACATTCTTGACGAGAAACACTCCCTCTCCTGGCAGTGCTCTGTAGTGCAATCCACAGTGTGAAGTAACACCCTGGGACATCTGAGGATGTTTAACCCCGCAGAGCTCACTGCAGCCAATTTTCTCCGTCTTCCAGGGGAGACGTCTGCGCTACCAAAGATAGAGCTGTCTCTTTAACATTGGACAGACCCAGGAGATGTCAGCCGCTTGTCTCATCACAGGAATCGATTATAGAATACATTTGCCATAATGTGATATATGCATATTAAAGTAAATCCTCAAAGGCAACAGAGACTGCGTCTTTAATAGAATCCAGCTTTCATCGAGAGCAAATTCCAAGACCTCAATGTAATGGAAAAACTGCCTGTCTGATCCTCCCAGAGCTCTTGTGTGGAATCTGAACGGCTTCCCGCTGCTGTCAGGCTGTTAACTGGGCTGCGGTCACAGAGGTGCTGTTGGTAGTCGGTCCTGACGTCCAGGGTAGGTGGGGGGGGGGGCTCTTACCTTCCCTCCTTGATGTCACCAAATGCACACATAGCTGCAAATTATGGCTCCATCATAAGCAAAGCAATCACAGCTTCATAAGCTTTGATTACATCTGGGAGGGAAAAAATTGAATCATTATATGACATAATCTCCATGATGGTATATCTTAAATGTGACGTATGACAAGGCTAATAAGAATTCCTCCTGTTGTGTGCAATCCTTGAAAATCCAATCTGAATGGCAGCTTGAAACTAGAAATCTTTATAAACACAACCGCCTGCCTGTGTGTATGTGTGTGTTCAGGTCCACGTGCCCGCCTGCCAAGACATCTATCCATTTCCTTCTGTTTTGTATGGTATTATTACACATCGGCTGGCGCTGCGAGTTTAATATGTTGTACATCTCTTTTTTTTGGTTTCATTCCTCACAGTAGGTTCAATGTCATCTCTTTGTTGTCTCAAAATGCAATCAATGAAGGTCTTCCTACCCCATCCACTGAAAGTCAAACCCAACCTATCTGGGGCCACTCTGAGCTGTTCTGTCAAATCTAAGAATCAAGCCCATATTTCTTGGAGTCATGTTGTGCTAGTCCTCACTCCAGTTTGTGCGTTCTCTCGCACCTAATATACAAAAGATCTATTGAAATATGCATGAGGCCCATGATGCCTGCACTAAAAATACACTCAAATAGGGAATACATTGACAGCTCTGTTATTGAGCTCTCCTTGAGCTTCCTCTGTCACAGCGGCCACAGATCGCTCTCAAGACTCATGTATTATCAAAGGCACGCAACAGCTCTCTCTCTCTCGCTCTCTCTCCCTACAATCTATCTCACACTCGCACTCACTACCACTCTTTTTTCTGCTCTATCACTCTCTTTCTTTCTTTGCCTGGCAGTCGCATGCAAATGTACAGACAAAAACATACCATAAAAACTGTATTTCTTCAGATTCTTCAGCAAAAACAAGAGCAGCTTCTTACTTCAAAAGTATGCCTGGATATGATTTTAAATTGTTTACTTAGAGGTTTACCCAAACTGGATAAAAATGAGTTGCACAACACCAGGTAGTTCTTATTGCTGCCAGGCGTAACTGTTGCGAAGCTAACTGAAGCTTGAAAAGTAAAAGACGTTAGCGCAATCAGGGATTTCCCTCTCACCATGAACTAGATAGAAACTAACATGTAGCATATGGCAACACAAATTCAAAATTTACAAAATATTGTATTTTATATCTCTAAGCCACCTAAGAAAAGTTATTTCTGGATGTTATTTTACAGCTTGCGATACTACGCTAACTTGGTGTTTATTTACACCGTTGGGCTGCTAGAATTAACGCTTCCTCGCATTAATTTAGAAATTAGTAAAAAATCTTTTGCAGCCACGGAATGTTGACTTTTTAACGGTGCAACCCACTTAAGTGAAGCAAGATAATTAGGGGTTACTAGTCAAGTCAAGACCCTTTATTTGTAAAATTAACAGACGTTGACCAAAGTTTTGTACAGCTAAGTTAGGGGAAGGAAATAATTACAAAAAAGAAGATGACAAGAAGACATTGAATAAATAGATCTATTTTAAATATGTCAATAAGAAATAAACTTAGTTATGGATTTATTAATAGCTGGTTAAACCTAATCCTGAGACATACTCACCCTTTAAAACACATCCAAGGCATGTGCGTCAATGTAAAGAGCAGTTAAACCAACCACCTTCAAAGTACTTTCAGCAGCTATTCCTGTCGTACAGTCCAGGCCTCGTTTTACTACCACAGACGATCAAGAGGAAAGAATTTTATGCCACATTAGCCACAGCTTTACCATAAAGAACAATGAGCTGATAGAAAGTGGCCACCAACGTATATGTGTACGACCTTTTTTATTTTTACATAATAAGACATAAAAGCCTGTTTCATACATCACAAAGTCATTATTATCATTGATTTTATTAAAAAAAAAATTCAGTAAGATTACAGCACCATTGTTGTGTCCACTTTGAATGGCTATGCTTTACAGTTCGGACTAAGGGGCTAAATCTGTAGACATCAGTACCAGCTACACCTCTGTAATTGGGCAGATTTCAGAGAGGTGCTATGAAATACACCCCTGCAACTTTCATAAGTTCCAGAGTCCTGGGCTCCAGGTTGCTGCTCCCAAGGTGCTGGTCTGAGTTAGCCAACATTTATCACATAAACATCTAACACCACTCCTGCTAAAGCAGACAAATGCCTTCCTGCTCTGCAATCCCTCCCGCAGCCATCAGAATCAGGGCAACAAATCCAGCTTTAATAGTTATCTATGGAGTCTCTCGCATGCAATGAACACCTACATTTATTTCTCTGCTTTCACCCGATGAGGGTAAGTGGATCAATTAGTGAAGACTACAAGTTCAGCATCTTTACACATAGTATCAATTGTTAAGTTGAGCAACAGCAGGTCCCTAGATTATCTCAGATACCTCCCCTCGCTCCCACCCCTCCTTCTCTCCCTCCTCCAGATTCAAAGCTATTGCCTCATTACAAATGATCCTCTGATACACACAACCTTGGCACACACCTTCGAGCTAATGGCCCACAGATTGATTTTTAATTAGTAACACTTTTGGATGGTGGCCAACTCAAATGGACTTTTATGAAAAACGAATCACCTTTTAGCTTTGAGTGTTAAAATGTGTATATGGATGGGTTAAAGCTGGAACAGTGTTCAGACGTTTACAGCAAATTAATTAAACACAATTGTTCCAAAGCTTACACATATGTGAATTATGTTTTTAGCAGGATTTCCTAAAGGAGTAACTGCGTGTATTACCACAAATAGCATAGCGATGACCTTAGAGTTCATAAAGTTCTGTGTGGAGAGGATGGCTGTGGAGTAAATGAAAAGTGGGTCAGGTCAAAAAAAAAGAGGGGGGGGTGGGGGAAAATTTTGGGCCAATGAAATGTCAGTCCACATTAAACAAGCAGGTCAGATGAGCCCAAAACTCTGTACCCTGTGAATTCATCTGGCATGAGTTCATTATCAGAGTGCACCCAGCTTTAACAAACTGGGCCAGTATTTATGATGGCTAAAAGAGACATGCACAACATCTGCAACATTTCAAGCCCAGATGTGCACACTGTGATCTTCTGGATCAAGCCAATGCAAAACTCATCCTTCACAATAATATAGCTTTTAGGTAATTGCTTAAATTGTTTCACCTTATTATTTTGTACATGTTCTCATTCTTTTATTACTACTAACTAAATTCCTATATGTTTTTAAATTTAAGTTTGGCAGTTTTAGCCCACTGTTTTTAAAAAAGGGAATATCAATAGACAATATCGACATAAAGTTGTGTTGCTTGATGTCTTTTCTGATCCTTTTTTAATTTTTTTTTAGATGTTGGCATATTTTTTCCACTGAAACTTTCATTCCATCCCTCCTGTTTGGAATTTTTTTATTGTTCTGTCTGGTATATACAATATTTTTCACGTTTTGTGTATTTGTCCTGGAAGATAAATCTGTCATCTATTGCTCTTCTTGAGGTTTCCTAATTGTCCGTTATAAGTTTTGAGTGAAGTTGTTACTTACATAGACTGAATGTCTTATAGAAAATAGATAGTCTTGTATGTTGTACAGATTATAAAGTTTGGGCAAGATAATTAAACATTAACAATGTAAAGCATTTTCCATAATTTGTCAGCATAGCTGAATATTAGTAAGTAACAAAAGTCTTATTAACCATGTCTTAGGTAATAAAAGACCTTTTTGGTTGTTGATAAGAAATGGCAGAATTTGTGGAAAACATGCGTCTGTAAAGAGAAATGCATTAACATGAGAAGAGGAACGTGTCAAACACAAAAAATATAGAGGAACTTGTGGACATACATGGCCAACATACTGTGTTATATATTTTCTCTTTCGTAATGCTGTAGAGAAGGACCTTGCAACATATTAAAGATCTGCAACTTAAATACATGAGTGTTTTTGATTAAATTTTACTCAAAAGCAGATTAGGGGAATTGCAGACTTTGCTGTGTAAAATCCCCAGTCTGCTCCGCATATTGCATGGCATGCACATATGTTTGCGTTTGTGCTTTATTTGCCTGTATGTGTGTTTACCTTGCTGGGGGGGTGTCATACTTGTTCAGGGCTATCACACACTCCCTGCAGCTCTCTCTCTCTCACACACACACACACACACACATACACTAACACATCTGGCCTAACAATCCACTCAACAGTAATTTATCGGTGTGATCCATCATTATCATGTTTTATTATGGCCACCTTTGGAGATATAATTCACAAATAGGCACACGCTCCACAGATGACAGTGAAGGAGAGGGATGTCCTTTACTTTCGTCCTCTGCCAGGAGCCTTCAGGAGACTCTGTGGCCCTATATGCAAGAGACCAGACCCTGGAATGTGCAGGGGCACTGGGGACCTGGGGAGCAGGAGCATGCCCTGTAAGCCCACTGCATTATGGGCCAGCAGGACTCCCATTAAATGCCATAGAGAAGGAGAGAGAGAAAGAAAATACACACCACAGCAACAGCAGAGCGGTGTCGGTGCCATGTCACATGACCACCTTTGTATTCGGTAACTATAACTCACTGCCAGTGCTCAGGGATTGATCCCAGGCTGGACACTCCCAGGAGGAGCCCTGGCACTCAGTGGAGTTTGATCCCACAGATTAATGCAATAGGGATTCCCGTTCCAGGCCTTTGTCTCTAGCCAAACACTTAACGTCCCCCGAATTTGTATCCAGCAAAGGTTGAGACCCATGTTTATTTGGGTAATGAATTGCTGTAATTAATGCACCTATTGATTCCCTCTCAGTGTCTCCTACAAAGGCCAGTCCGATTTCTAATTTAAAGGGAGTGGGAGTGTTAGCAAGAGGATGAGGGAAGGGGAGGAGAGCCCAGTATAGGCAAAACAATTGCACTCTATGTGCTTGCAGAATGAGGTTGTAATTGTTCAATGAATCACATTTGAATACTTTCAATTAAATATTTCAAGTTGAGGGCGTTTGGTCTGCGTGTGTTGCTGCTGTAACACTTTGGTTTCCATCTTGTGTTGTAATAAAAATGTAAATCCTTGGAGGGCATCTGAGCGCCGATGAGGACGTTTGCCAGGCAGCATCTCGGAGCTCTGGTGTCACACTAATAACCACAATGCAATTTTCTCACACAAACAGGCGAGAGTACATTAGCATGTAATCCCCTGGAATTATGACCATGGGCATACTAATCTCCGTCACGCCGCCCTCTCAGGAATTCAGGATGCACACTTATAAAAACTGTGATTGAACATAAAGTAAGTTACTGATCACTTCAAGGGCAGAAGGTTTTCCAGTAAAAAATTCAATATTTGTTTCAGGCTGGACCATGTGTGTGTGTGTGTGTGGTAAAATGACTTTTTCTTTTACCTGAGACCCTTGCATGGCTCCTTTAAATGCTGTTTATGTCCTTCCCCTCTCTGTGTGGCTGTGCCCTGTGTAAACGCCTGGTCACGGCTGCTGTGGAACGTCTGACCACAGAACAATGAACAACCAGCTGGTCCATCTATTATTGTTTGTTGAGGGTTCACCTCAAGTATTGCATTTGCCCCCCAGTGAGTAATTACTAGAAAATGAGCCTTTGACCTTTGATTTATATTGGAAAAAACTTTAAGTGTAATATTGTCACTATGTGTGTATTGATTACAAGTGCAATTACCACTAAATACCTTGACAATCCAGAGGTGGACGGTTTTACTGTTTGAAACATTTCCACCGCAACGTAATAAATTACAGCCCAGAGAAACAGATAACATTACTCTACTCATGAAGTAGTCCATTAAATTTGTCCTGGCTTATACCATCAAGTGTGATATTTAAATTGTGTTGATATTCAAGAGGAGCACCGAATGTGTAACAACAATGTAACAGAGCTAGTTATTTGACACATTAATAATACACTTTAACTGAATCATAGCCTGCAGTTCAGTCTATTGCTCAGTTTTCACCATTCTAACAACAGTGATGATGAATAATGATTCATTCTAACCTCCTAGATTTTCTCAGAACCTATGGCATGCCTTATTAAAGACAAAATAGGTAGAAGACTAATTAAGCAGACCAAATAGGAATGACGGCATGCCCAACTGCCAGAGCCAAGTAAGAGCTTGAAAAATGGCTCCTCTGCAATTTCAATTAATCAGTTGTATTTTGCTTAATTTTGTTTGACGTTGGCAGAGGAAACGTCCTCTGGGAGTATCTGTCCTTTGACCACTAATGCCTTAGTAATTCTTCCATCAGTAGACACTATGATTGAAACAATCAAGTGTGTGCGTGTGTGTGTGTGTGTGTGTGTGTGTCTGTGTGTGTGTGTGTGTGTGTGTGTGTGTGTGTGTGTATTTCTCATGTTGTGAGGACATAAAAGTATTTACACAGTCAGATATGGGGAATTGTCATGGAGACAAAAAAAATACCCACAAAATAAATAATAACATTTTAAGTTAAAGACAAATCCCTTGAGATATAATATAGTTAGAGTTAGAGTGAGTCTCTAGGAAATGTAAGTCAATGTAATGTCCTCTGTAGTCATGCAGTCGTGTGTGTGTGTGTGTGTGTGTGTGTGTGTGTGTGTGTGTGTGTGTGTGTATAGTAGTCGACATGTGTAGTGTACGACTGCACGTCAGCCTCCATACTGTACACACAGTCAATCTTAGCACCTGGACAGATGTGAACAGCAGAGCAGTATGCATCATTCATTCATCTGTCATTCAATCATTTACGGTGTGTTCTTCATTTTTTTTCCATCCGCAGTCGAGTGTGGAGGTTGATTGCAAAGCCCACACAACTGAGAGTGGAACCTGATTAACCTCACAGTGACTCCAGAAGCATGTGACCACCACTGCTCCCCGCCTCTCCAACCCATAGCCCAGGAAGGAGATGTTGAACTTAACCTCTACAACAGTGATGAATTAACAATAGAACAATTCAGTGCCCCAGTAATTACCAAACACTTTGGACACCGACATTTTTCAGCTCTGCCACACAGGTTTGTCGGTATTGCTGGCTTTCACCTGGAATCGTGGGGCTCTTTGCTCTTCCTAACTTTGTTTTCTCTGACGCAGATTAGATCTGCCACCCCATTACAGATTCATTTTCCTAATTTTTCATGTCTGCGCCGCGCCCCATCTGCACAGGGCTGATAATTGTGGGGACTAGCCCTGGTGATTAACATCAGCAGAATTAATTACGCCCGCCATTAAGGCTCCAGGTTGCACACAATGATCAAGAGAAATTAACTTTCTCCCAGGCCCCTAAATCATCTCACCTTCAAGTGGAGTGATGGCAAAGAGACAGGCCTGGAGTCCTGGACCCCGGTCGGCACCTTCTTAACCAAACACGAGGTGCGCATCCCACACACGCACCACTTGCACCAAGGAGATTATAGCCAGAGCTGATGGGTATCAATTACGCTACCTTATGTGGTGGGATGAGCGAGAGGTGTCCAGGGTCTGGTGACTAATGGACCTGGGTTGGAGCCACCCTGCAGCTGCAGACCAGGGAGCTCACGGTTTCTCTGGCCGGGGAGGACCCGCCAGATGTTGAGGGCCTCAGTTCACGGCCTAACACACACAGGTAATATACCTGCACAGCACATTTGACTGTGCACCCGTGTGATTGTAAAGCCAGAAGCTGATGACAAAGGAAAAGTCTTTGTCACCTTAGTCATGCAGTTTCCTGTCAGGAATATTAGTTATTAGATAAATCTCAAGATGAGGCCCCACTTACAACAGTGGACAAACTCCCCTTTTAAACCTTTTAAGATGTTATATTGTAATTGTGTTGTGGCTTATACAGTGTGAGCATCCATAGATGAGTGTGCCTCCTCACAGAGAGAGAGTGATGTGTTTGTAAGCTATGCTAATGGGGCAGGCCCCATGCCCCCGCAGCAGGGCGAACAGTGGTAATGTCAGGGGGAGATAAGCAAATTGCGTCTGTATCATATTGACTTGTCAAGGTTAAGCAGTGCGAGCAAGGGGAGGAGCAAGACGCGAAAACTCTCCATGCTTCTCGCTCCCCCTTTGTCCGACTCCTGAAAAAGATGCATGAGAGACCAGGAGAAGAGGGTGAACAAGTGAACAAGTGACCAAGAACAGAACCAAAGGTGGCCTTTTTCTTTGAAGCTAACCCTGCTCCAACATCCAAGCACAGAGTCGTGTTGAGACAGCAATCACGCAGAGCAGACAACAGACACACGTTGGTATGAGGAGGGTTTGGCTCTCTGCTCTCGTTTGGACTGATTTGATTAAGCTCCACAGGATCTAATTAAGCTCAGACCTAAACCTCTTTGGAGTTTCAGCAGCCATATTGTGTGTGTCAGACTCTGAGAAATGGCCAAGAGCGATCAAACCTGTGTATGTGTGTTTTTACGAACACACATCACAGTGATGGAATAATGGCTGTAGATGGATATATAGTAATAAAATCTGACGATCATTATGCATAAGGAGCCATATAAATTTTAATGATGGCAAATGCAACGTGTTGTAAAAATAATAACCAAAGCAGTAACAATAATGGTTCTGCCAAGTTATACTTGCACAAAAATAGTGAAAAATGCAGTGGAAAAAAAAAACATCCAGCGGCACTGCCTGAGGTTCATCCCATGGTGATTGTCACAGTGCCTCCCTTTCCCTCTAATTAGCTTCAGCAGTTTTGCTTGAATTCGGTGCATAATCCCCTGGATGAGGTGCAGTCAGCATCTTTCCTGTTCCTAAAAGCACGAGAGGTGCAGTATCATCAACTCCATCTTCACTCCAACACTGCCTCCGGATGATTTAATAAGGTTAAAAGACTAGTCAGCAATTACCCCCCGCTCAGTGGAGGAAAACTCTGAAACACAATTGCATTACAGCTGTAGACAAATGCCAGACACTACATCCACAAAGAAAGTGGCTATCGCTGCCTTTCATGGTCCAAGACTTTTTTTTGGTTGTTGTTGGAAGTAACAATGGGTTTTGTTAACAAGTTATTTAACTTGTGATTTTTCTGGTGGTGTCTGTGTATCCCAGAGTCTTGTAATGGTCAGGGTGAGACAGTCCAGAGAGTGTCATAGGGTGACATTTACTGCGTCTGCTGTGGGGAAACAGGTAAGCAGAGCACAGCATCTACAAAGTAAGTCCCCTTTGACACCAGCACTCTACAAATCAGGGCTGAAGGGCAGGCCAGAACGGGGGCACTGACACAGAGGTCCTTTAGAGTTCCAGCGTGGCCCAGGAATGTGGCAAAGCGAAGGCAGCTGGGGCAGAACAACCAGACGTCTGGGATTTGTCTGGCACCGTGTTTGCTTTTACTAACCTCAGCGTAAGACAACTCAGGGGAAGAGAAGAGTCTGGTCAGCGCTTGTCCCACTTAACCAACACCACGCTTGCTTTCCAGTAGTAAAGGTTTCTAGGTTATCTTCTCCAACACGAGCAGCCTGGAAACTCCACGTGGGGGGTAACAGCTCTATTGAAATTAGTCCTCCTAGTTGCTCTTATTAGATAATACTTCCTGTATTAGTAGGGCAGCCGTGATAGCAGGCAGATTTACAGCTCTCTCCAGCGGGCAGCTCACTTTAACATAGGCCGTGATAACTCTGCTCATTAAACAGAGGATGTCATCACTCCTCGCCACCGCTGCATGTAACATGTCACAGATATCCTCCACAGGCCCGCCTCTGTCCACCTCCGTCCACAACATCCTCTAAATCTGTCATTGCCACCTGGACCAGGTTCCAGGGTTTGACCACAACGCTCCGGCTCCAGCTTTGCGTGTGCATGTGTCGGGCACATGTGGAGGGAGACACACAGGTGTTTGTGTGTCTTGTGGCACATGGAGCATTACACACCCAACAGCTATTGTGCGTGTGGACGGATGTGTGGGACAGCGGTCGGTCCATCCACATGGGGAGAGGTGTAGGCGTGACGTTCATTACAGACCCCACTCTGTACATAGGCCAGATAAGAAGAACAGGACAAGATAAGGCAACGTGACTGGCTACAGCAAAGTGCAGCCAGATATTCCGATGCCACCACAAGGTGAAACTGAACCTAGTCTCTCTCCCTTAACATTTACTGTTTCATTTATTGTTCATCCACGAAAAGTACTATTTTAACTAACAATTTACCACTGCATTTCAGTGTTACTGCAGTGTTATTGCATCTGCATGTATTGCTCGACAATGTTTTTTTCTGTACTCACTACAGTGCATACCATTAATGTGGTATAAATTATATAATAATATAATATTATATATATTATTAGTTTCTTAAATATTTTATTTAGCACATCAACATAATATTGAAAAAGAGCATTCCTCTAATCCCCTTTTCTTTGTACAGCCAATATTTGCTGAAGAAAAGAGAAAGGGGCTAATGGATTGGGTGCATTCAGACTGGATCAGATTGGACTCAACCTCATGCTGAAGGCTCCCTCCAAAGTTCTGTCTAAGCATTGCATGTGAAATTTTTTCATAGCTTTCTCATACAGAACTTTTAAACCAGTGGTTTTCAAAACATTTTAGCATGCCCCTCTTCAAAGGTCAACATAAGTACACACTTCCCTCTCACCTTACAACTTTTATCAATCATTTACAATGATGAGGAGAGGCGACCAATAAAAGATCTGAATTTTAGCAAAATGAAGGTCAGCACAATATCATCAGCCAACTTTGTTTTTCCTAAATTAGTTCATATTCAACTAAGTTTCACCCTTTTTTCCCTGAAACACAAAATGTTCAGCAATTAAAGAGGTCATTTTTGTTTGAATTAAATCCTCATCTATCTAAAACTGCATTCAATTAAAAAAAATGATTTTGATTAATCCAGTAAATAGTAAAGTAGTATAACATTATTTGCTAAGAGTGAGTACAAAGGTATAAACCCAGGGAATGTGTATTGGGCTTGTTTGTTTGTTTGTTTGTTTGCAAAAAACAGTTGCTACTGTTCCCTGAAATAACCAGAGCACCATGTTCCCCTCCACAGTACATAACTTGATAACATTTCATGTTGAAGACATGTTTATTGTGGGCCTCATATGATGAAAATGGATCTCTATCTCTATCTCCACAAAGTTTAAAGATGTGCTGGAATGCATTGAAAGTGAGCATTTCGCAAACTGGATAAAAGACCATGGAGGATTTTGCCTGGGTGGACTTGCAAAATGACCCATGCCAGCTCCAGCTATTATACTACATTAGTCATCGACTCCTGGGAGCAGGCAGGTCTTATGGTTATTCTTGTTTAAATGGACTATCATCTGATTCAAAACAGAACAGAAATGTGTTTACCTGACTGCCTGTGCACATAAATATGCTATTATGTGTTTACGTGTGTGTGTGTGCGCGTGTGTGTGTGTGTGTGTTCATGTCTGTAAGCCAATGTTGGATCACCAGGTGCGAGGGTCATAATTCAGCTGCTTCATAGTGATGCAGATCGTGTTTACTGTGTCCAAGTGGTGCCATTAGACATAATGTCGACAGAAATTTAGCCATTGCCTCTCGTCCAATAAATTGCTCCTCTCATCATCAACAGCGCAATCATTCTCAGTGATAGCAAAGCACAGGGGAGGGAAGAGGAGCCGGCCCTTTCAAGATGGATGTGTGTTATTGTTTGTGGGATGACAGTGTGTTTCAATCAGGTCCGCTGTGCTCTAATCCCAGGTAGAGCTCTTGAAGTGCTGAGTCAGTTACTGCTCCATCGATCCATCACAGTGGGTTAGTAGTGGGCAGGTGTACTCCTCGGCTCCCCTGAGACCGAGGAAACACCTGCCCCGCACTGCTCGGGACTTCATCATCCCGCCAGTCCTTTGTCTCGTTCTGCCGGGAGCTCAACGTCGGGCCACAGAAAACTGTGAAAGCAGCACTTTTGTGGTCGTTTGTTGCCTGTACACAAAAATTAGGGGAAGGGAGAGATGGTTTTCCCTTGACTCCCACACCTGCCCCCTCCTTTATTTCTCACCCAGGAAGAAGGGACACGCACTGAATGGACCGCACACAACTGCCTAGGGGCTGCACAGATCACTATTAGCAGAGAGCAGACATGTTGGGTAGCACAGAAATATTGTCCCCAAATCTTTATTCTATCAGACAATCCCTGCGTTATCAAAATAAATACTCTCTTACAATAGCTGTAGAGAACAATGACTTTGGAAGTGCACTGAGAGAAAGCATGGCGGTTGTTATTACATCTGAGAGCAGTGCACCAGTGAGGGGTGAGAGTCTATGTTTCTCCTGCTGCAGGCAGTCAATTAGTGCCAGAGGGAAACAGCACTCCACTGTTGCTCTGCGCTGAGGAGCTGTAAATAAAGGTTTTTATTACACCACACTATCTGCGTCTCTTCTCTGGGCATCAATAGGCCAATACATTGGACTGTTCCCCAGCATAATCACTCCTCCTCCTTCTATTTTACCACAAAAGCAAGGAGGAAGTTCACGGTCACAAGATTAAAATCACAAAAATTAGACAATCATTTTTGTGATTGATTTCACACGAATCACTCCTATCAAGGCATTATCCATTTGGAAAAGGATTGACAAAGCAAACAGCATAGCACATGTCACAGAGCATATGGAGAAAACCAGTAATTATTGGTCCAAATGAAGAAGGAGAAAGATCTCCAAGCCCACCCTGACCTGTGGCTCATTTTAAACACTCTGTCCTCGCCTGCCTGACAGTATCAATGCGCAACGTGATGGCCACCATATAACAGACAGGAAGAACAAGTCAATATTAAAATGCAAATAAGGTGCATGCATTTTCATAGATGTTTGAAAACTATTGTGTGTCGTGTCAAGCAAAACACATAACTGATTAAAGGGGAAGAGGGACAAGATTCAAGAATCATTCCTAAATTATTTATCTCTAATTTACATTCATTATAGAAAAATACTGAAAGAAATGTGAGGACCTGGAACAAGCAACAATAAAAGAGTTATATAACACTGTTACTTTAGCTTATATAGAGAGCTCGTAGGGTCATTTTGTCATTTTCATATCTACAGTGCAGTACAGTGTGAATAATCATAATAATAACAGTGATAATGATGTCAGCTTGAAATACAAGATTTTATTTTTTTCTTACTGGCAGTAGCATTTTTGCTGAATAATTTGTTCAAAGAATTCAATATGAGGTGTTAACAAGGTAACAGGTTAAACATTTTATGTCCAAGACCATGGCATGAGGTCTAGTAAAAACATTTAAGCACAAATCATTGCAAAATTCAGAGGCATTATCAACACTCATTCGTATGCAAAGCAAAATATGGATTTGTGTTAATTAAATGCTGGACGATGAAGTTTTAAAATTTACCAGATGGGATTTAAATCGTAGAGCCACATACAATCTTCAACTCTAAAATCCTCTTTTAATCACAATGCTGTATGCTGTGCACTTAGACTACAGGGATAATTCTAGAAAATATACTTAATTTCCCTGTAATAATTGGGTTTTGTTGGATTTTGATATTGTGTGCCATTATCCTGC
The DNA here is from genome assembly GCF_022379125.1 of Scophthalmus maximus. Classification (NCBI taxonomy): domain Eukaryota; kingdom Metazoa; phylum Chordata; class Actinopteri; order Pleuronectiformes; family Scophthalmidae; genus Scophthalmus; species Scophthalmus maximus. The sequence goes on along the minus strand of NC_061528.1, from coordinate 9,991,033 downwards.
AAAACATGTAGTTCTGGAGTAAGGAACAGAAAAACAAACCATTCTTGCTTTGTTCTAATTTTTGATGTCTTGTCATGTGTTCGAATTCAGTGGCAGCTTATGTCCCTTTTCCACTCACTGCAGGTCTTAGAACATTTCACTGACGGAGGGATTCCAAAATGCAAGGCCACGGTCGCCAACTTTAGCTCCTGTAAATTGAATGCTGATTCTATTTATATTTGGTGTGATTTACACCCAGTTTCCTCCATGCAAGTGAACAGGAAACAGATGCTAGGAATTGTTCTTTCCCTAAATTCCTCGGAGAGAGATTCTACTCAACACCAACATCTGAGATTGGCTTTGTACTTGCATGCGAAAAGGTAGTAGACAGTGACTAAATTGACTCCATGGTTTCCCTGCTCTGAATCTCCATTTCCTCAGAGTTTTCCATTTGCGTATGTCCGTCTGCCCAAAACCCAGGTTATGGCGGACAGGCTTCCCTAATGGAGTCATGGAGCCAAGCCTGCGCTTTGTGAGGACAAGGTCAACCCTCAACACCCACAGGCTCCACAGGCAGCGGAGGGTAAGATTTGTGGGGGACATTAAGATCATGAAAAATATTTTGGTCATAAACGTTAAGACTAAGTAAACACATATGACTTGTGTCACTAAAAAAGGGAATAAAACCGGATGCAATAAACAGTATTATCACCTACAAATATTCCAAAAGTTAGAAACTAACGCTTTATATAAATTAATCGTTTTACCTCGGTCTCCCTAATAAAGTGTAGTTTTGTGATGCAACAGCTTATCGGCCAATAACAAAAATGTATTCCCCATAATTACATCAATTATGTAAACAAATATAATTTGGGTTTTTAGATGATTGCATATAATCAAGGCATTTGACACATGGGGAAAATAATAATTTAGTTTTGGGGAATATTGTTTGACATTTACAAAGTGAGATAATTTGATAATAAAAGAGCATTCTTCTCATGGACCATGGTGCCATCTAGAGGACGCTGAAAACAAAAGGACAAAGGCATCACGGCCTATAAGAATACTTATTGTTGTCATTTGCTTTGTGCTAATTGCAAGACTTGTATTAGGGTGTATGTGGGAATATTATTCCAAGGAAAAAAAAAATGATTTTATTTTATTAAGAGTAGATTGAGAGGACTAAGTGGAAAGGAAAACCCTGCCCAGGTCAGCAGTTCTTGTATATCTGATCCTTGACACTGGCATTGTGATATGGTGCCACCTACTGTTGGATCACTTCCTCTGTAACTTTAGTGCTGAAGAATATAAATAGGGACAGTAATCCTATTTATATAATCAAATCAAAGTGACACAAAGGTCAAAAGACTAAACAGTTTCATAAATATGCGTGCGTGTGTGCGTGTGTGCATGCGTGTATGTATGTTTCCATACTGTATTTTCATCCGTGCCACCTGATAAGAAGACTTATAGTCATGTCATCCCTCACCTCACACATGATTTGCAGCCACTGGCTCCTCCCTCACTAAGATTTACCGTACATTAAATTTTTGCTGACATGCGACTCTTTAGTCGCTGTTTCCCAGATATATGGCAAACCATAATTTGGAAGTGTAAAATGGGTATAAAACCTGTATTAATTATTTAATCGCTGTTCTAAGTGCTTCCTTTTAGTCCACACCAGGATGACATCCCCCTCTATTTCAGGGGCTCGTTATATCACTCACTTGTCTCAGAAGAAATTACAATCAAGACCGAGATTGTATAGCTGTTAGATAAATCAGAGCAAACCAAGACTGTTTTATGAGTATCATTAACTAATAATTTTATTCATTTTTTACTCCATTTGATGTAAATGAACTGCTAATTGTATTTTAATCTCATTCTTCTTTCACTGGACCTCTAGCCGAAGGCCTACCAGCACATGCGGCTGTGATATATACCCAAAATATATATTGAAAAATCAGAAGCTGATACTAATCAATAAAAAATTTAAAAATTTAAAAATCACCAGTTTCTTAAAATGCTATTGGCAAAGCAGCCACACAAGCACACAAAATAGAAATGTCCCTGGCAGGTAGCAGTGTGTAGAACCTGTGATATATCTTTGTGTCAGGGGGCAGTTAGGTACAAAGACTCGAGGATGTGATCAACAACCAAACAAACCTGATGTCCTAAGGTTGGGGCGCGGAGGTGTGCACAGAGCATCCGTCAAACCACATCTGCGAGAGGCTGATACTGAACCGTTTACCCTCACTACGCTCTACACTCGGTTCACGTTCTTCAATTATGAGATTATTTATCAGCCATACAGTGACGATTACAGGGCAGTGGTTCAAGTGTCTTCGGGATATAGTAATGGCCAACACGTAACACACAATAAGTGTCATATTACTTACATATAGGGTTGTTTGATGACCTGGATCAATACTATTTTACATTTTCAACCATGCAGTTCATCAAATGTTGATTCTTGACCATCAGTCAAAATATTGAAATTTCATCACAGGCTTTTACATTTTAAGTTTTATTTTTTAAAACCCTTTACAGAGAACTCAGAATGTATTCTGTATTCTCAACTGTTTTTTTTTATGTTGCAGCCTTATCAGTCAGCAATTATTTCAAATGATTAATGAGTAAAAAGTATAATATTTCTCTCTTTAATAAGTGTGAAACGGAAGTTGCTACACAAATAAGATTTTTTTCAAAACAGGTAAAATATGCTTGATTGCACTCAACCACTGATATTTGCAAATAGATTTAAAGTAGTGGTATCAATTCAACAAATTCAAAGAGCCAAGTGAAAAATAATTTACAATGAATACATCAGTTATATTGACAAAAATCTGTAATTGTTATTTTAAATATTTTTATTCCAGGGTAAAAGTTGGTAATGGTCAAATATTGCAACATTATGAACTATAAACTATAAAATACAAGTAATTTCAGTCACAAAAATGCAGACACCTGTCAGTTTCTGAAGCCTGCGAGTACAGAAATGAAAGTGGGTTGTTCTATTGAATGACTGATAATGTTTCCTAATGCTTGTAGGGGTTGTAACTCCTGTTTGTTCCAAAACAAACAAGAACAAAAACCATCATGACATTTGGAAAATATTCCTAACCATCTGCTCTGGTTCAGCAACAGAGGCTCACGCAGGCTTCAGATGCCAAGAGTGACAGCGGTCTCGCTGAACCGGTCTCGACTGCAAATGCACAGATAAAACACAGCTCGTTATTGTCAGCAGTACCATCGCCATCCTCAAACAGGGCCAATGGGGACAAAGGGGAAGATGTTTTTTTTCACATGATCAAACATGGCAGGACATTGAAAATAATCAAATAAAATAATGACAATAGGACAGTGGTAATATTGCTTCTGTCAATAATCTTTCTTAATCAAAAGGCAGCCTACTGTAGGCTCTGAAGTAAATACCACATTACCTTATGCTACTTTTCACTCAGTGGAAGGTAAAAAAAAAATGTAAACGCTATGACATGGCTATGATTTACTTGATGCATATTTTTAAAAAGGATTGAGCCGTTTCTTCTCCATTGTTGAGCTGTGAGCCAAATGTATCTTTTATCTCCTAACACATACAGTGAATGCAGTGGAACGAAAGGTGGAAAACACAAATTGGCTCTTGAGTGTGAACTATGGTCTGATCATAAATACACATCAACATTATTGTCAGAAAAACATTACCCTTTTATTGGGGCTGCATTTCCCTCACACACTTCAATAAAGTTAATGACAGACATTGTCTAAACCATAAAACAGTCATATATTTGGAGATGCTGGTCAGCTTCAACAAGGCTCAGTAGCATGGCTCATAGATCATACATGGCCAATGAAGTAGTCTTGTCAGAGAGATCCAACTTGAAAAACAAAACACAGATGTATGCCACATTTCCACATCAACAGCTGACTACAGTAAGGACATTTGGTCCAAGGAATTGAACCTAAATCTGTAAAAACAGTCAAATAAATGGAAAGCTAATGTGAATGCTACTTGAGGTAAAGAACAAATCAACACTATATAAAAAAATACAAATGTCTGCAGTGAATATACTCGTGTAACATTCATTTAATTTATTGAGACTTAGTTATTCCACTCCATGGTCTCTTTTTGAAGCCAACATGGTTTCTAGATGTTACCGTAAGAAAAATCCTGTTGTGTCTCTTTTGGTCAGTGTTGCTGACGCGAGTGATCATGGTATGACAGCTGGTACTCTGTCCTCATGTACGTTTGCTGTGCGTGGCATACATTATTATAATTGGAAACTGTTTTGCCAAAAAAAACATTTTGCAGTTTCTCTAACTGATGCATTACAGCATGCCAGTTATATTTGGCAGTCACCCACATCAAAATTCAGTGTTGAGATTTTTATTTTTCTAAGTTGTGTTTACGTGTTGCACATTTCTATATACACATTCCTGCATGTCAACTTATAGACTGCAGTGTTCATACACACATTAGGGGCCTGAACAGGATAATCAGGTCGTGCTGCAAGGGCACGTCTTACTCAGTATTGTGAGACATAACAGTTTTACATGTCACAACTCCTGCTAATTGTTGAGTGAAAATAATTCACTTCAAATAGCAGTATTAGTTTTGAAAAATGGTGCTTTATTGTAAAAGTTGGACCTCACTTTTAGGCGTCCGTCACATCCAGTTTCTTCTGTGGTTCATTAAAATATAAAAATAAAAACTAAAAATAATAAACGGCACCAAAACGGGACGAGAATATTTGCCACCTGCAAAGCTCAGACTCAGCGTCATTGTCAGGCTGCAAAATCAATTTTGGGACAGATAAAACAACCCAGCTGATGATATTGCATGAGCCAAAGATTAAATGTGCAACACACCTTTAGAAAATAATTTGTATTTGTTATTTAAAAACTAACAGCACAACATGTACTATTTTAAATTCAATGCCCCAGACATTCTGGACTGAGGTGTCTGCCCATCGGGGGCTGCCTCAACAAGCCGGTCATTGTCTTCAACAGAGTCGTATTTTAACCAGTAGATGGCGCAAATTATCGCTTTTTCCATTGCACTAAGCCAGGCAGCAAAATAGGACAGCGTGTACTAACATTACCTTTAACGATCAGAATGAAAAATTATCAAATGCATTGAACAATGCATTATAATTTGTACACATGGGCCACAGGACATCAGGATCGTCCTCCACCCGCCTCCACTGCACCGGTGATCCGAGCGATCCTGTTAACTGGTGAGGTGTGTTCACGTTCCAGTATATCGGAACTGATTCCAGATGTTCGCTGTTGATGCGAGTCGCAGATTCGTCATATCCATGGAAATCCTGGTGGTCAAAACTCACGGTGAAAAAAATGACAGAGCTCCAAAAGCACGCAGGGCCAGTCCGTTGAAACCACCAATTTAATTTTTAGACAACTGTGAGCAAAAATAAAAAATGAAAAAATTGTAATGGCACAGGATTCAAACCCTTTCTGACTATTGGCAATAGAGTTCAGTAAACTTCTCAACATGAATTGCCAGAGATATGCCATTCAAGTGTAGGTCCAACTTGATATATATGCATATTTTAATAAAGTAATTTTCATAAATCAAACTCAACAAATGTAACGGATGTGGCAGACAGCAAATTTCAATTGCATGTTGAGAATAGTAAAACTATGCAACATGTCCGCTTAAACGATCCATTTAACATGTAATTCACAATCACTGAATACCCCTCAAACAGAGTTGGTATAGGTAGACTGGGGACTTTATTTACTCTTTCTAATGCTAGAAGTCTCTGTGTCAACTGACACAAGTCCAGTGGATTCCACAAAGCACACCCATCTGAGAGAAGAGAAAAAAGAAATACATGACAATTAGATAATTAAGACGTTGATGTGCTGCAGACACCCCTCATCCATTGCATGTTGACACCCAGCACATTTCAGACAAATCATTAGTTGAATACACAGAGACAAGGAATAGCCTGAGATGAATAGCCCTTGCATGACACCAACCCACTAACAACAAATTAGCCAAAAATCAAACCGTTTCATTGGTGAGCGTTTGGGCTGTTTTTCTACGGCAAAGGCTATTTACGTTCAGTTGGCCGTTGGTGTGTAGTTTTCCATCACCTGGGGTTTGCTATGTGAGGTAATCTTTTGTTTTTGAGTTGGTTTTTTTTAGTATGCAGTGTTGTTACTTAACAGGGGGTGTGACTGGGGCCTGAGGCCTGTACTATGAGGATGTTTCTGTTGTCTGGTTTAACCCAAAGGGGCAGTGAGCGATTTTAATCCAAAACACTTTTTTGTAAACTGTCGGATCTGTGTGCACCAAAAAGAAATCCAGTGTTACGACTCAACCCTGGCTCTGTAAATTGAAAACAAAAAAATGAATGGATCGCACCACTAACATCGACTTCTCTGATTGAGGGGAAATTGTTGGGATGGGATTCGCAATGGTTTGTGGCTAGTAGTTCCTTCACCTTTGAGATAATTATGTAGTGGGCAGACACATTATTTATCATGGTAGTCTTACTCTTTTGTCCCAGTCAGGGTCCTGTAGAATGATGACGCTGGTTTACCTGTGATCTGATTGGTCAGAAGTTGGTCACTGACTTTGATGTCTTTGATCACTTTGATGTCTTTGATATCATTCATCTTTAATGACCGTGCTGATTTACACCGTCTTCATATGACGGAATAATCCCGGAGTCAAACCTCAAGTCACCCCGATCACCGCCAATCCTGCTTCGTAGAATAGGCACAACCAACGACAGGTGTTCAGCAGCTGACCGAGTGGACAGGGTCTTCGGCCGCAAATTTCGTATTGTATGTGTATGTGATATTTACACGGGTAGACGTTTTTTGATTAACTGGTTATGTTCACCGTTCTTTTTTTGTTATTACTATTTATTTAAATTTTATTTTTTTGTGTGCCTTACACGGCACCGCACTTCACAAACAAACAGGTAAATACTTCGCCAAAATGACGAATCTGCTGACCGAATCGGCCACCAACATCTGGGGCACAGAGATTAGAAAATGTACGCCGGAGCACCGCTTGTCTCGTCACATGACCCACATCCTGCGCCTGTGGACGACGGACATCTGCGAAATGGAGGTGAGGTGCTCGACAATGTTGCAATTTTTTATTTTTTTTAAAAAACCCGGGTGTCTGAACAAAGAGAAGAGGAAGAAAATGCACCGACGCCACTTGCTTAGCTCTTTGTCGAACGCGCGCCACAGGCGAGAGGACGCACGGCATTGTACCGCAAGGCTTGGTGTTTCTGCAGCTTCGACAGCGCGCAGAGTCTGAGCCGCTCGCGGCAGCTGCAGCCACTCCGAGCTAATGGTGGTGTCAGTCCCTGCAGGACAGCTGGGTGTCGCTGGCAACGGAGAGTTCTGTACTCGGTTACTTGTCTTTTTGAGTATCCCTTGTCATAGCGTGTGCAATAATGTCTGTGTACTTATCCATACACACACACACACACACACACACACACCATAGTGTTAAGAGCAGACTGTTGAACCTGTGGCCGCCGCGGCGTAGGCTGACGAGGCCTCCGGCGCAGTGTGCTGTCGCCGGGTTTACGCACTCGTTGGCCTCGCCCTGGTTAATGGCGTGCAACGGGGTTATACAAACCATTTGGCGGAGGAGAAGAATGTGACCGCGCCTATGCACCAATTTTGACAATATGGCAGAACGCGTTTTTACGTGTGCAGTTGTGCTGTTAGCTTAGCCGTAGCTTAGCCGTAGCTTAGCCGTAGCTTAGCCGTAGCTTAGCCTGTCGCCACAAGAGGAGTGACGCTACGGCCTCTTCTAATTTCGTCGGCGGACAAGATGAAGTGACTTTCGCATTGGTTTGGTCGCTTGCAAGAGAAGAGTGACGTCATGTAGCTAGGTGCTGCCTGCCAGACGTGTCCCGTAACAGACCTTTCTATGGGAACAATAATAATGCGCTTGTTTTGCCTTTTTTTTTTATAGGACCGCGAATCCAAGGAACCCGAGCAGCTCAGAAAGCTGTTCATCGGAGGTCTGAGCTTTGAAACCACGGAGGAGAGCTTAAGGGCCCATTTTGAACAATGGGGAAGCCTCACGGACTGTGTGGTCAGTACCTTTGTTGCCCTCTGAAGTAAGACTCACCATCACCCAGTCATTCATTCAGTCATTAAAACTCTTTATCCATGTTGCTTTTAGGTGATGAGGGACCCCAGCAGCAAACGATCAAGAGGGTTTGGCTTCGTAACTTACTCCTCTGTGATTGAAGTCGATGATGCCATGAAGGCGAGGCCTCATAAAGTGGATGGCCGAGTTGTTGAACCCAAGAGGGCCGTGTCCAGAGAGGTAAACGGAGCCCCGACCTGAAAGCAAACTGCTGCAGCATTGTTGATGTTAATGCTGATCGATGCACTGTGTTTCAGGACTCCAACAAACCAGGTGCCCATCTGACGGTGAAGAAGATCTTTGTCGGTGGTATCAAGGAGGACACCGAGGAGTACCACATCCGAGAGCACTTTGAGAAGTATGGAAAGATTGAATGCATCGACATCATGGAGGAGCGGTCCACTGGCAAGAAGAGGGGATTCTGCTTTGTGTCCTTCGAAGACCATGACACTGTCGACAAAATTGTCGGTATGTGGTTTGGAGTTAACTTGGCTGTGAGGAAACATTAACAATTGTGGGGAAGTTAATTGCTTTTTTTCCCTTTTGTCTGTACAGCGCAGAAGTTTCACTCAATCAACTCCCACAATTGTGAGGTCAGGAAAGCTCTGTCCAAACAGGAAATGTGTGCCATGTCAAATAACAGAGGTAAGGAAAGGAACATCACGTTATGCTAAGTTCTGAGCTGTACTTACTGTAAGCAGCTTAAAAAATTTATTGTGGATTCAAGAATGTATCAAATTGGCCACTCTTCATTTTAGGGAGGAGTGGAGGATCTGGGAACTTCATGGACAGGGGTAGTAATTTTGGAGGTGGTGGCGGCAACTTTGGTGGTGGCCGAGGTGAGTGGTATTTTTGTATCTAAGAGTGTCTCTGGCCTCAACCATACTATTGCAGGTACATTTGAAGTGATGTTCATGTATAACAAAAAATATGTTATCTCCCGTTCTGTGCTTTTTACAGTAAGGGCTGCAACCAATGATTATTTTGGAAGTCGACTAATCTGTCGATTATCCTTTTTTTGGATTAGTTAATTAGTCAACGATTATATCTGTCACGCCCTCCGTCTCTGGGCTCCAGTGTATGTTTTACCTCACCTGGTCAAGTTGGCACACCTGTGAATGTCAGCCTCTTGTGTCCAGTCTCTTCCTTAACAATGTAATGTATTGTTACGAGCACTCGTACAACGTGGTGTGGGGCTGGGTGACAGACAGAGCTGCTTTGCTGATGTAACGTGGCACAACACACCCGTAATAAAAAAAATAAAATAAACGAAGATGAGAAAAAATGCAACACCAATAAAATAGCCGCGAGCCTGTTAGTCTCTGCTGTTATAGCCAGTTAAAACGTACCCATCTGGAGTAGACATCACCGCTCCAATGTTAGATTGTAGGAAAGTAAACATGCATGGTCATAACCAACCTAACCGGTTACTCAACTTTGCCTGAGCAGGCCAAAGCTCAGTTACGTGGACTCCAACTCACCGAAATCTTACTTAGTTTTAGTTGAGCTGATGATGTTTTCTTACAAGACTGTAGTAGTACAAAGCACCTTTTTTTCCAGATGAACATTAGTGTGGACACGGTTTCATCTGTGACAAAGTTTGAAGCATTAACAAGTTAAATACCGCGAAATGCATCATGTATTTTTATTTGTGTTCAGGTGGCTACGGCGGAGGCAGAGGTGGTTATGGTGATGATTTTGACAATGGTGAGTTGTTGAAATATCTTTTTAAGATGTGTTGAATGTCCCTGTTTTCGGACCAGTAGTCCCATTGTATACAAAAGTGTTATGTTAATACCCCCCATGAGTTGATTATGTCACTGTAATAAATGTAATGTTTGCATGGTTCTTCACTCTTTCAGGTCCAGGAGGAAGTTATGGTGGAGGTCCGGGTTATGGAGGAGGCCGAGGAGGGGGTTATGGAGGTGGCGGCCCCGGGTATGGCAACCAGGGGGGTGGATTTGGTGGCAGTTGCGATGGTGGATACGGAGGCAATGGAGGAGGTAAATACAGAATTGACTCCAGAATTCTGCGAGTTAAATGTAGTCTAAGCTTTAATCCATAGCTCAAGTGCAGCATTAGATAGCTGGAATCAAGCTTCATCTTAAAATTTAAACTTGTGTCTTCAGGTTACGGAGGGGGCGGAAATTATAATGACTTCGGAAATTATGGTGGACAGCAGTCGAGCTATGGGCCCATGAAGGGAAACAACTTTGGTGGCAGAAACTCGGGCGGACCCTATAGTGGTGAGTTTTATTTTCAACTCGATGTGTCAGTATCATATTTCAAAATTAGACATCCAGTAACTTATTTCAATTTTTCGTGATCAACCCTTTCCTGCAGGTGGCTACGGCTCTGGCGGCGGAGGTGGCTACGGCTCGCGGCGGTATTAATTATTTCATGTTTTGGTAAGTTGCGTTCAGTTCCACACCACCCTCTTACAGGGCTCCAGACTAACTTTTCACATTGGTTGCACTGGTGCGCCTAACTTTTTCATTTAGGTGCACCAGCACATAATTTAGGTGCACCCAAATTTTTTCACTGTGCCTTTTGACGCCACAATAATACACCTATTATACCTTTTCTTGATAGTGCCCATATACATTGGTAATCTCTTAACACATCATGTAAATGACTGTAAACAGGAATAAATATGCTTTTTCATGAGGATGATCTGTGACCTAAATTTTGTAAATGGTAGCTCTTCTCTGGCGATATAAGCAGTGTTGAATTATATTATCAGTTCTGACCCGAAGCAGTGAGGAGTAGAAGGGACACATCTCTTGGACTGTACACAGTGCATTGTTGAACACTGAAGAGCACTGTTTTGATCAAATTATCAATATAAAGTACATCATGTTGTGTGTTGAGTAATGGGACTAACACAAAGCCTGTCAAAGGATAAGAGCAACACAACTCAATATGTACAGTCAGACTGTTTCCTAAAGCCCTTTGGACTCTACTGTTGTAAAGGGTTGTAGGCTTTTCACTATTAGCTGGGTCAGAGTCAGGTGGCTCTCATTCACCCTCTCCTCAGTCATCCTCCCACTAGCTGCAGCTGTGAAGGGGCTCTGGGCCTGGCTTTGACTTGGACCAGCAGAAGTAGAGTGTACTTTCACTAAATGTTTGAGAAATTTCTGCGTGTGACCACCTTCGCTTGAAAAAATTTGTTACACTTGTGTCAACAAGCCTCGTCTCCGTCGAGTTTGGTGAAGTACAACTAGACTTTTGACTGGTTCACTCTCTGCTGTCGCCACACGGATCAGGTCTGCGTGTGTGACGGGCAGTGAGAGCTGGCCCCGCCCCCTGCACATGACAGGCTACGACAGACACAGATCTCTCCTCAGGAATTGGAAATAGCAAAAATTCATCAAAGACAAATGCATTGATTCCTTCTATACCGTTAGCAGCACCTATATTGTGGAGCTTATCAATACTAAGGGGCCCGTTAAACACGTCGTTTCGGTGCCCATCCCCTATGCCTGATTCCTTTTTACCCACCAACATTCAGCAAAGAAGAATACCAGGGTCAGAGCCAATCAGAGACAAAGGCGCGCCCCTTCTCTGCCTCTGATTGGCTTAGACTGTGGTATTCTTCTTGGCTTTATGCTGGTGGGGTGGGGAAAAAGACAATCACAGACAGACCAGCTAAATGTTAGGTGCACCGGTGCGACCAAGGAAAATCTTAAGTCGCACTTCACCGATTTTTGGTTGCATGCGCGACCAAAATGGTCACACTCTGGAGCCCTGACCCTCTTAGCACAGTACGGAGTGAGCTCATGAAAGTGCAGAATAACTATTTGTTCTATCCTGTATCCATTCAACAGGCTTCAGTTCTTAGCAGGAGAGGCGAGGAGGTGAGCAAAGGAATTGTCAGGAAAGCTGCAGGTTACATTGAGGCAGTCCTCTGAAAGCATTAGAGGAACACACAAGTCAGAGACATTACTGCAGCAACAAGGACTGTGTACACAAGACATGAGTGCAGATGATCCCCAACCCCCCAATTGTGATAGATGTTTCTCCACTAAGAAATTTTCCTTTTATGCGTCTGAAGTGTGTGTATTGTGCCTATGATATCAGGGGTAAAAGGTAATTTTCTTTTTTTTTAAATCTCAAATCAGTTCTTAATATCTTTTTTTATATGGGTTAGCTTTCTAAGGAGCGCTGGAAAGGGACATGGAAGGAAGAAAACAGAGAGATGTACTTTTGCGAGACTAACGTCATCAATCCCTGCCAAGTGAATGCACTTGGCAGGGATTGAAAGTTTTGTGAGATCTCGCAAAACTACATCTCTTTATTTTCTCCATGTCCTCTTCCAGAGCTCTACAGCTTTCTGCTGGTCAATTAATCTGTCTTTTAATCTGGTTTTTGTCAAATAGTTATAGTTGTATCAGATCCCAAGAAGAGCTAGAATTACACTATTTTTTCTTTCTGAAGTTATTGTGATCAAGTGTCAAGTGTATTTTGATTTTTTGTATGTGAAGCACAGTATGTACATCATTCGTAGTACCAATGTCAACACAAAATAAGCAGTCTGGATTAGAATTTAGGGAATCCCTCACTATTCTTGTCCTCAGCAAACCGAATTCTAGATTGTTAAAAATATTTTGATTAGTAGAAACAGACCGAATAAAATTGTGTAGTAAAGTAACATGAGGTTCAGTGCGTCATTGGTTCGGGAAAAAAGATTAAATGAGTTGTTAATTTATCCGCTGTCTGATCTTTGTGATTATGAAGTTTAGCATATCAGCCTGTCCAGAGCTTTCTACTCCTTTGGAGAGTTGTATTCAAGACTTAATGTGGGTGAATATAGTGTGTATTTGTACTCAATGTATTTACTTCCAGAGGGTCAATGACAAGGGAGTTCTGGGTTAGTCCTCAGGCAAGGGCCCATACACCACATATGCCAGTGTTGAGCAAGTAGGAATCTAACAGCCACGATCACCTGCAGTTTGGCCCTCAACATCGCTAGTGTGGAAGATTACAGATGACTGTCAGACAGGACGTCTTCGGCCCCAGCACAGTGGACCAGTCAGCATTTTGAGAGAGAAAGGAGAAGGCAGCATCGAGCACAACGCCCATGGAGGAAGCTTGCAGTGTCGTGCCTGGTAGTGAGCGTCTGTCCCTCGTTCGAGGCTAGCTAAACCCTCCAGCAGCTGGTGCTAGCGAAGAAAGACTAGTTCCCTGGACACATTTGAAGATCCTGTTGAGTCAGAGATACTTCAGATTTACCCGCAAATGCTAGATTTCAGACATAAACAAGAAAAGGGAGTGAGTATTTCACAAAGGCTGACTTAAAGAAGATGGAGCAGGTAAGAGTAACCACTTTGCTTGATTTGCAGATGTGGAAAAGAGGCATTCTCTTCTTGCTGAAAATCTGTAAAGACCTGATAACAAGGAAGGTTCTGGATGGGTAAGACTTTTTCAAAATATTATCCAAGGCTGCTCATTGTAATCTTAAAAGTGCATATGTTTCGGGTCCTTAGAGGTAAAAATAGCAGGATGACATCCAGTATTGTTCCACTGACCAGAATCGGCCTGTGACTCACCATACTGCTCGATGTACCTCTATTAAGGCAAAATACCTTCTAGTGTTTTATTATCATTACACGCTCAAGTCGATTCTGATTAAGTTGTTAAGTATTACAAAATTATGAAATGCTGATATCCTCGAGCGCGCGATATCTTCAAATTTGTTAGTGTTGGTTCAACAATCCAAATCGCGTCCAGTTTATAATAATGTAAGATCATGAAAAAAGCAGCAGATTTTCATATTTGACAACCAGAAACAGACAAATAGGTTTTTAATATAAGGGTCGTGAATTCTGAATGGTTGCCAGTCCTTTTCTTCTGATCAAATAAGAACAAAAAAATAAGATTGCAGTTTTATTACAGATTAATGGCGAGTTATGAGTTCAGCCGTATCATATCAAGTCATAAGGTCCTTGTTCCTTCTCATCACTGTGAGAATAGGAGCAATAATATAAAGGCATAATGAAGAAGCTCTTATTACTCACAAGGCATCTTGATCGTTGATGAGAAAGCTTATGGTACAACTCTCGCTAGTGATTTAGTCATAAAAGGACTTGTAATCGGCACTTTGACGAGCCGGTTTTTAAAGCAACAGAGAGAAGACCCGCTGAGCTTTGAAAGGTGTCAGATCCTCCGGCAGATCAGATCACAGGGGTATCCTCCCAAAAAGATTCAATAATTTAAAAAAGATGAATGTAGGCGTATGTAGGCATGCGTCCTGGAAGTGAAATCTTGGATGATTATATTTTTTTTTACTGTGGCACATGTCATCTACCTCCTGAGAGTTCAAAATACATTCAGATGTCAAGGGAAAACTTTTATAAAAGCGGAACTCCAGATCTGCTTGTCCTGTGCCAATAGCTTTGAGTAATGTGTATAAATTGAGCATTTGAGGATGGAGCAATAATCTCACTTAATATCTTTATATTATGTAAATATGGATACATTTTAACCATAAATATTTATGTGCATCAAACTGAGAAAGTGTCAGACACGTTTTACTTCTCAGTGGTAGAAATAAAACAACATAATTACCTTTAAACTTCTCTTTTGAGCATTTTCTATTTTTAAGGATTCCTAGAGTCAGGTTTATTCAGTCTTGAAAAACACTGCCTGCTTATGTTTTCCATCCAAGATATTTCTACTGAGGAATGTAGAATGACAGCTTAATTACACAGAATTTGTGTTTGGTGACAGCTCACCAGTGTCAGTTTTCTGTGTTGGTGCAAGTTTCAGCTTTGTAAATGTACAATGTGATTTGTCTTCTTAAATAAAACCCTTTTCCTTGATGCCGGTATTTGATTTTCCCAGAAATCACTTGGAAAAAGCAACATGCTGAGGCACAAATGTTTGTCTTTTTATTGTATAATACAACTGTTATCAATGTCAAATGTTTGGTTGTTTGATTGTCTTGATCAACAGACGCCTCGTCTTTGTCGCCCTGCTCGACGGTTTAGCTCGACACACACACACACACACACACACACACACGCAAGTCTGAAGTGCAGAACACGAGCGTGGCGACCAAAGGGTAGTGTTTGTGTGTGAAAGTGCATGTAGAGCACATAGTGATTGGGTAGGGCTTTACCTTTGACTACACTTGGCCAGTGGGCCATTGTGAAGTTGTCATGCACGGTTGACACTGAGCATGCTCCACCAAAGCTCAACAATTGTGCTCTTTGTTGTGTGGCACAATGAATGCAGTGGGTGTGATTTTCTTTTTTTTCACAGGCAGTTTCACAGTATTATAAGATTTAGTTTACGGTACAAACAAGGTTCCTCAAATGAAACAAGCAGATTGGGGGGAAAATGGTTTAAGACCGATGTCCCTTCTGTTCCAGTACAAGTTTCCGTTTTATTTTCTGCTTTGTTAGCCCTTTGGTAAAGCCTTCAAGTCAAGAGCTGACTTGAACATGTGGTAAGTTATGTAATCATTTCTTAGGCTATATATCCATCTGGCATTAATCTATGACAAGCTGTGGGTGCTGCTCAAAAACACAATGTCTCTTCTCAGAAAAACTGGAGACCATAAAGCTATAGAATAGTTTATTGAAAAGCACAGAATTATTTTTATTTTTTTCTTAAACCCTGGGCAGCAAATCATGAAGAGAAAGTTATAAAATATAAGTAGCAATGATTGAAATAATCATTAGCGTACAGGAATATGATATATACAATATATATACACACACATACCACGTAACAGTTTGTCATTCTGAAATGCAAGTAATGTTTATATTTACAAACGATATTGGTTAAAGAATCTGAGAGTATCAGAGTAAAAAAGTAAAATATCAAAAATATTACACATTCGAGGAGAGTAAACGAAAACTATACAGTCGTTCTGCTGAGCTGCTAATGCTTACAAGCTGAGCGACTACAAGGTTATTGCATAGTATTACGATGTCACTGCAGTACCATGTTACATGGGAGATAAGTGGTTTTCTTCGCGCTTGATTAAAGTCTTTTTGATGCGAGGGACGAGGAAGATGCTGCCCTCGGTTGACTGCTGGAGGGAGTAGTCGGATGGAGAGAAGGAGTTCCCCTTCTCGTCTCTCAACCTGCTGAAGACCTCCAGGTACAAGCTGTTGAGTTGCTGCTTCATTTCCTTCAGGTTTGTGATGTTCTGGCTCTTTTCGCTCAGCAGACGCTCTTTCTCATCCTTCAGGGAGTCCAGCTCGCCCTCCAGACCCACTATGTTCTGCATCTTGCGTTTGCGGCAGTTCTGGGCAGCCACTTTGTTCTTGCCGCGGCGGCGTATGTCTCGGACCAGGGCCAGCTGGGCCTCGGTCAGTTGGTGCTTTGACATAACCTCGTTGAAGTCGTCAACGGGCAGATTGATAATCATGTCAACACTTAAAGGAATTTTGAGAGCCTTGGCCCTCTGCTCGTCTCTGGGGAGACGCACGTCCGAGCGCCTCTTTAGCTTGTCTTTGGTGAAGGGAGCGTTGTTGTGGCCACTCTCCTCTGCAAGGTCTGTCTTGTAATGTTTGGGTTTCTTCACATGCTGCTGGTGCGGCTGCCCTATTGCGGATGCAGAATCTGTGGTCTGAAGATCATCCGGCTGGTAATTTAGTGAGAACATCTCTGAGTAGTCGGACTCTGCGCTTCCAGGGCTCTGGTCCATCTCGTCCATGTCAGAATCACTGTATCCATAGGACCCGTCTCCATATGCAGATTTTGCCGGTGAACAAGCATTCGGACTTGTGTATGAGGAGATTCCTGAATCTGAGTCTGGCACTTCAGCCGTTAGATTTTGTTTGCCTCTGTCAAATGCCTCTCCGGGTGAGAGGCTGTAAAGGTCCATGGGTGTGAAGGAAGGCTTGTTTGTAACGTCAGACATGGTTGTACTTAGATTTCCTTCAAGGCCATGCTGACCACTGGTTTCTTCCAGAATGGTGTCGGGGTAAAACATGTCACAGAAACTTTCTACACCAAAGTTAGTGTTTAACTGTGGAGCTTTCACCTCCATTTGGCTGAGATTGTCCGGTGACGCCATACTGGAAACAGAGCCATCAAATGTATTGATAAGCTCTGCAGGACAAACATTTAAGCTGTTTGTTTCCCCCTCTTTGAGATTGGTCATGGGGTAGACAGTGAAGTTTGCATTCTGTACTTTAGGGGTGTTTGGAAGAGAATAAGTGGTTGTCTCCAGTGTGTCCTCCATTTGCATGCTCAGGCATTGCTGAAAGAAAAAAACAGGATATAGAATCATTTAAATATATTCACCATATTACAGTGCAAGTTCCACATTTTGCTGGTTTGTTTGTGATACAGGGATTATACACTTTTAAATCCTAGATGAGAGTTAACATGGAGGTGTGTGTGTATAGTACGTGTTGTGGATGCATGTACAGTGTGCACTTTTCATGGTCTGATGAAACAGCTTGTGAAATCGGCTTTCAGACAAACCCCATACTCCACATGCCTCATTTTAGAATTGCCAATAATCTAATGCTGAACCAAATGTTATGATCTGGGATTTATATTTTGAAATACGATTTGGCTTATTCCACTTCAAATTGACTGTCACCTTAAACAATAAAGCGTCGGCCAGCGAGATCAAGCATATTTAGACATGCAGTTGTTCCTGTGATATTTTACTGACAAATGCTGGTGGATCTGGCTTTAGCACATGGCAGCCTTCTGTGAGTTGCAGGCCTATCTAAAAGTCCAGTTGATGAAATAGCTCCGAAATCACTTATACCCATCTCACCGCGCAGCAGTGTTGTGAGGTTAACCGACTATCTCCGCAAAGCAGCTTCTAAAAACTGAAACGTGTCTGCAACATGTCTTATCAGCAGCTTGCCAGAGGGACTTATGCAGGGCCACTTGATGGTAAGATCTAAGGTTTATTCTCTCTAATCGGAAACACAGTGCGAGGTCAAGGCAACAAATAGCACAAATACTCCACCCCTTAGCTAATGCAAATATGAGCTGCCTTGAAACAGAACTGATAAGGTGGCTACAGAAAAACTGCTATGTCTACCTGTCAACCGGCGAGCAGACAACAAGGACAACGTGTCTTCTAATTGACGCCAGTGGCTCGTACTGGCTACTAACCATGAACACTATCATACTTCGAGCATCCAGCTCCCTAAGGCTCTAATAAGTCTTAACAATGAAACCTTATCACAGGAGTTTGAGCTCTACATAGGAGACCCCATTCTCATAGGTCAAACAAAACAGCAATTGTCCTTCAGTGCAGTTGATGCATTCTTTGGATATTTGTACAACAACACAAGCCACTATGCCATTGACGCAAAAGAATCCATGTATTCTACCTGCAGCTCTGGGAGGGACAAAAGCTCCATCCAGGCCTGCTCCAAATCTGGGGACATCCTCTGTGGCGGCAGCGTCGGCGGCAGTGGACCTGGCGAGATGGCGGCTGGTGGCAGCGGTGGCCGCTCAGGGGGCATCATCATGTTGCCGCTGCTGGCCACTGAAACAGCAGCAGTGTCCAGGCAAACTGAAGTGTTCTGTGAGAGTGCATGAGAGTATGACAGTGTTACAACGCAGAAGTGTGTTAAAAGCTTAAAATGTGTGGTAATAGCTTGGTCAACAGTCTTACCTCAGTTTCCTCTACAGGAAATGTCTCTGCCAGCAGCTGTAAACATTCATCAAATGACAGGGCATCACCATTCTCCTCCGTGAAGCTGACATTCTACAACAGAGGATAAAACACATAATATTAAAATGTATTCCCGATTGATCTTGTGGGTCTAGAGCTCAGGTCTCCGGAGTATACCAATGCAAATCTACGGACCCACCTATTATCGATTGTACAGGATCATGTGGTTACCTAGCTACAACACGGCCACAGCCCATCACGCGCGGTGGGAGTGGACCACCTCTGAGTAAAGAAATAAGGAATCGGTGTACCTGTGTAACCTCCAAAGGTGTGACAGTCGACTGCAGTGGGGCGCTGCTGGGCGGCGGGCGGGGTATGTACTCTCCCGTCTCCTCGTCGAGCTGTAGCTGTGCAAGCAGGGCCTTCTCCTGCTCCCGGAGCAGATGCAGCCTCTTCTCTTCCTGCAGCTTCCGCTGCCGCTGCAGCTCATGCTCCTTCTGCCGGTGGTTGTAGTCAAACACCTCTCGCTGGGCTCCGAGATCAATGTCCTGCTTCCACAGTATGTCGATCAGGTCCATGTCCTGGAAAGAGAAGCCCAGATCAGTTCGGAGAGTTCCGTGCCGTGGCCATGCTGCCCTGCAGTGAGCAGCACTGGAGCGAGGAGGAGCGTCCCCGCTGTGAAGCGTGGCTGCCGCACCTGCCACACCCTGTCCCTCAGAGTCTGTTAACTGACAACAGCACTGGCACAAGTGTGGACGGGGAGAAGCGGCATGAATAATAGATACACATCTCTGTTTCCCCTGTCGCCACCTCACACCAGCAGAAGACACGTATCCCCACTTGATACCCTTTTGCAAGAGAAGTGATCACTACCCATCTGATTACATTGAAGGTGTGAATTTGTTTGTCACATTCCAAGTCACACACAGAACATTAACTTATGTGCTCTTTGCAAGTTATAGTTTAGTTCTCTTCAGGGAGTAAATTTCAATCCCAAACATTCATATTATATTCTACAGCATTTATAAAATCAGGAAATTCAAGGTTCATTTAAACTTGGTTTAAAAAATATTCTGCCACAATGCTTGGAGAATTTATTACTTAATCTTCTATTTTTCTTACATAACAAAGCACATAAAATCTGCAATGTAAGACTGCAGATCTGTTGCTGGGTAGAATTACATCATTGTTCACTTATTTTTATAGCTATTGTATATCTTACTACGTATTCCAGTAAGTAACTACCACTTTTGATTACTGACTTCAGCATCACTGAGGTCCAACATTTTGTATTTACACATTAAGCTGAGAGCTGCCTACAATACAGGATGTTAAGACACAGCAAACTAACAACTATGAGGATATTTTAATATCATTTCCTGTCGATTTCCCCTCACAGGCCGAATGTTTATTGTTATGTTATGTGCCTTTTCAGACAAGAATGTCACAAGATGAAGTGCGCCGCTCTCTTCCTTTGGTCTTTTACTTATTTACAGAAGGAAACTGTTTCACAAGGCCCTGGGGTGTTGCATAAACTCGAGATACTGTTTGATGAGAATATGTATGAGCATGTGACTTGATTGTTCATCAGGCTTAGGAAGATGGCCTTAGCTTCAGGCTTGAGGCAGGTCATATGGCCATAACAGAAAATGGCCTCTAGGAAGCAATACACAAAAAAGAGGATGTGAAACAGAAGGAGGGGAAAAACTGATGATGTTAATGTCTCCTTTTTTAATTATTTTTTACTCATGAAAAATGGAGTGTGTGGTAAACCTTGAGAAACTAACAATAAACAGAGACAATACATATTTTAAGACATTGTTGACAGTGTTTGTGACGTCAACCATGGCACTGGAAAATAAGAACCCACTAACCCTCTTTGCCTCTGTGTTGCATCACAGGCATGACCGCTGAAGGATTACGCGTTACTAAGGGAGCCTCCTATAAATCATACTCACCGACCGAGAGGTGAGCACACAGCCAGACATTATGGCTTCTGCAGGAATGAGGAAGTGCCCCGAAATGTCCGCGTGGGATATCTGGAGGCACTACTTGATGTCACGCGTGTTTTCAAAAGTGATAAACCACTCCATTGTCTGTTTGGTCGCACCTCATAAGCTCATCGGACGAGTCATACGAGTCCCTTTAAAGCACAGTGTCTAAAAATGTCCTGCCACCTTCACTGGGTAAGTTCAATCACACCCTTTCACTGTTGTCGATTCAGCTATTTTACATTAATGTCACATAACCCAAATTAACGCCACACAGATTGTGTAAATGTGTGTGTGTGTGTGTGTATAAGATCAGGTTATCAGTGTGGTGTCGGTATCGTGGCTGTCATGAGACCTGGATTGGCACCAAAACAAGGAAACTGGCTCAGAAAATCACTCTGATTTCCCAGACAGAGCTCTGTATAAGGCAACACACAGTCATGTACACACCAAAGTGCCTTAAGTTAAAAATATGCTCAACTGTCACATGACGTGTTTTGAAAACAAGCCGAACCATTAGCTCGTGGTTTGTCTGGCTATCGACGCTGGGTGATAGAGGAGTGATACAAAGTGTGTTTGCTGTAAGTGAGGGTTGTTCATTTACCTCTCCCTGAGCTAAATCCAAGGGCCTCGAATGGGGGCCTGACTGACCACTGGCTTATTACACCTTCTTTCATCACAATTCACCCAGCCATGACCAGGGATGATGAATCACTAGCCTCGCGTGTTCCAAAACAGCCCCTTGGGCTCTCTTCAGTCCACTTTCTGCTTCCACTTACCATTTCTTATAACAGCTTCCACTTAACACAAAAATATGTAAGGTCATCTCATTCAGTGTGTATGATGAACACAGTCAGGAGGATAAGTCTAGACTGACCTGATGAGGTTCTTTTACCATGTGAAAATATAACTTCGGGGCAAATATCAAAGACAGGGGAAACAGTGCTGTGGAAATCATCCACAGTGCGTTGGCCTGTGTGTATTAGACATGGGGTCACATGCTTGGAGGAGGAAGGGGGGAGGAGGGGGGTGAGCTGTTATGAGAAGAAGAAAAAAACCCCAAGAGGTTTTCTGTTTACCGAACTTGTCAGGAAGACATGAATAATGTCATGTTATTCAGAGAATCAACACAAACAATAATAAGATATCAGTTTAAAAAAATAATAATAATAATTTTTATTGAATAAGACAGGTTTTATTTCTTGCTGGTGAATAATGTCACATGTGGATGATTTGTACAAGTGAAAGTGGCAGATGACTGCCTTGGTATATCTACTTATAAAACCTATGATAGTGTGTCATTATGACCTGTTCTGCGTTTGAGGTGTTATTCCCGTGTCATAATGTCCCGTCTACCGCTGATCTAACAGACATTAAAAATAACTTTTGTCCTGAACACGCCTCTGTGTCACCACCAGGTCATGTCAGATAAAGTTGGCAGGTCGATGTCAGCCACTCCATCCCTTCTCGTGATCGCTTAGAAGTAATAGTGCGCTTACCTGTTGACTGGGATGCATCACCTCCGTTTCCATCGTCATGGAGATCTGTGTCGCCGTGAAGACTGTGTCTGTGTGTGTGTGTGTGTGTGTTATATTCCCCAAATGGCTGGTTAAAATGGCGAGCGGGTCCCGGGCCCACAGAGTCCGACGCAGCAGCTGAGCTGA
The DNA here is from genome assembly GCF_022379125.1 of Scophthalmus maximus. Taxonomy (NCBI): domain Eukaryota; kingdom Metazoa; phylum Chordata; class Actinopteri; order Pleuronectiformes; family Scophthalmidae; genus Scophthalmus; species Scophthalmus maximus. The sequence goes on along the minus strand of NC_061528.1, from coordinate 9,968,644 downwards.
GGGAAATATTGCTTCCTCTTAATCTCGTGCACATCACGGAAGCGGTGGCCCTGCCCACCGAGCTGCGGCGCCGGGATCGTCCCCCTTTCTCCGGCCTATGAGGCTGGAGATGAGGGCGGTGTGTGTGTGTGTGTGTGTGTGTGTGTGTGTGTGTGTGAGTGTGTGTGTGTGTGTGGAGCGGGACCGAGCGGACACAGCAGCAGACAGGAAACCTTCGTTTTACAAAATAAAAACATCACACAAACATATGTATGTGCATTATACATAAAAATAAAATGAATTGGTAAAACAAAGTAGTTCTGGTTGTTGCTCTGAGTGAAAACCATTAAATCCACTCAAATGTGTAGTGTGCAACTAATGTATTGCACATTTGTATGTGTCGAGCCGCTTGTAAGCCAGCTGATAGATGAATATAAAACTAAAACCTACGTTTTCGATTCTATTTGAACTCCGTCATCTTTTAGAGTTTCGTTTGGTGCATAGCGCCCCCTGCTGGCGAACGCGGCCAGTGTGGAGCTGGAGGCCCCGGGGGCCCTAATGCCCCGTGACAGTCCTCCAGTCACTCACTGCTGCTGGGAGACAACTGGACTGATGTGAGGAGGGGGAGAGGTATTCTGAGCATTTATTCAAGAAATGTAGCTGCACCACAGAGTTAAAATAGTAAATCACAAATACAACACACAGGTAAACGTTCTGCATTTAAAAATGTCCTTAAAGTAACAGGTATCATGCATTCCTCTTAGGAGAAAACATACTGTTAAATTTACAGGAAACGTAATTTTGATTTAGATTGACTTCTCTGTGTGTGCATCATCACACGTTTGGATCACTATCATTGATTCATTTGCTTGTAAGAGGAAGGCCAACTTAGACGTTGCAGTTGGTCGAGGTGGAGCCAATTGCTCCTTAGTTTCAAAGCAAAAATAATTCATGTTTTATTTGTTGATAATATGTTCGTTACATGAAATCATAACATGGCAATAACGTAAATAAATAAAGTAAAGTAACTAGCTATGAAATAATTGTAGAAAATTATAAAAATATAATCTTTCTGTACTTCTGATGACAGAAGTTGAAGTAGTACTATGAAGTAGTATCTGTTGTAAATGGTCAAGTAAAGTAAAAACAGTGAATTAACTCAGAACTGAACTTAAGAACAGCAAATGTCATCCACTGGCTTGAGGTACATATACTTAACTTGTGTGTTTCCACTTGGTGCTACTTTGTTTTACTTTTTACTCACTATTTAGTAACTTTGGAGATTAAGATTTTACAGGCAAAATCAAATGATGCAAAGCATCAAAGTACAATTGCTCAAGTAAACTTAAATACAGTTGTTAAAGTTGGCTCCACGCTGAATAATAAAACGTTAAAAACGACTATGTTACATTACTAACAAATTGAAGCCACATAAACATTGATGTATCAGAAACAACAATCTAGTTATGTAATATTGTCTATCTTTGGCTAAACACTGCAAGGGGGAGGGATGACCACTTCCACCTGTGATACTCAGTAGATTTTGATGAATACACTTTGGCTCTTTAACCAGAGTCAGTTTCGAATGCAGGACCTTGACTTGCAATGGAGTACTGTAGTATTTCTGCCTTTTTTCTCCCGAGGAAATTGGAGAGGAGAGACATGCTGGTATTGTAGCATGTGCCCTTGACAGCCAATTGTAATCTTTACATGACCTCAGTATTAGTCAAAGATTAGGCTTTCTGCTATCTAGGAAAATCGTTAATGCCCAAAGTTCATTAAATGTGATCATTCCGACACCTCTGCTGCTGTAAGGAGTCGGATGGAGAATGTAGTTCAGAGGCTTTTGAAATGGTAAGTCGAGACTCTCGGCCCTGGCTGTGTAGCACGTATCTGTAAAAAAGAGCCTCACACTGAAGTGCAGCTCACTGTGCCACTGCGTGAAATTACAACCCCCCCCCCCCCCCAAAAAAAAGAAAGAAGAAAAAAAAGAAGGGAAAAAAGCCTCTTCCACCATCCCACCCCCCGCTCCACCCCACCCCCTTGTGCGCGCTCACGAACACGCGTTCACGTTTGGCAGCTCCACGTCGACATTCTTCCAGCTGCATATAGTGAACTGCACAGGACTGGGGGAAGAAGGGGTGAAAGCGGCGGTCGCCACCTCACGATTGGAGCGAGGCAAGCTCCGCAGACGGACACGAGCCGCGGTGGAAACAGGCGTTGGGCACCGGGAACCCGGGCCGCGGACCCGGCGATGTCCGCAGATCGCCTTCTGCCCTGCATTTTGTGATCCAGACTCTCTCCCCCCTCGTGTTGGTTGGATTGCAGCCGGTGCCCTTGCGTCTATACCTACACCAGGTACAGTATGACTGGCAGAACTTACTTTTCCCATTTCATATCACGTCTCGTGCAGATAACTGTAGCCCTCCTGTCTGAAAGGTGCCATCATTTGTTTTTAATTTCATGGGGTTGCACTCGTAAAGTTGCTGTCACTTGAATGCTGCTGGAGTGAGACCAGGAGACCAAACTACCTCAAAACTGACAGAACTTAACACCCCTGGAGCTCATCTGGCCTTCTGCTGTTTTCCTCACAGCATTCATGTCCATCTGCATTGTTTCGCGGTTAGCTCATTTTCTCCTGGGCCTATTCAATTCTCAAAGTTGCTCGAGCTCAACAGGTAGATGGTATCAATGACACAGTGGTACAAAAGCGAAATAATCCTGCAAAAGTAGGATCACCCAAGCTGGAGCCTTCAGTCATGTCATTTTAGGTACAGAGATTGGTTAATATGTTAACTTTGAAACCAACCAGATGAGGTAAGAGAATGTATTTTAGGATTTTTTTCTGGTGGGTTGTAGTACAGGATCAATGATTGCACGTGCTCAAAGGGTATCTAGTCATATACTCATTTCTGTACAGAGTTGACAATGTGTAAAATGACTCCATATGGTCGGCTTTTCCTGTGGGATTCGACACACGGCGAGCCCTTCTGTAGGCCCGGTCTTAAGCATTCGAGCCTTTTACCTCTCTTGTCTTGTTGAAAATTATACCAGTTGCTCTTGTAGGAGAAATACATTCTTGTATAACTGTAAAGTACATTTTGTATTTGAGTTAAAACCATGAAGAGATGTTCCAAAATGGATGTCCCATTCCCCCTTGCTGTCTGTGCCTTACTGCAGGTTGAAGGAGCACCCGGTCGCAAGGAGGATAAGTCTCGACACAAGGACAAACCTATGAGGTGGCACTCTGGCTTTCCAAATAAAGTTCTGTGATACACTTAGACTCTAGCTGCCTGCAGTCAGTGCATTACAGAACTTTGTTTTGGGAGTTAATATTTAGCCTGTGGGGAATAGATCCTCAAACATCTGGACATTATACATTTACAGCAGAATGTGATCATTTTGATGATGAATGACTGTTTTTTTTGTGGTTTTTTTTCAAATAAAGTTTCTCCCTGTTTAATCATTTTCATCACAATCTCTTTTGATAATCGAACAATTGCTGATTTGTATTCTACAGCCACACTGTTTCTCGTCATTTATGTTCTGTGACTCTGAGGTAAATCTTTCCCTTAAAAGCATTGCCATGTAATGTACCATATGGAAACAGCAGTCACGCTGGTCAGGTGACTGGGTGGAGGTGAGGCAGAAAGGTAAACAGTGAAGTCACATTGTTTACTCTCTGTTTCTACAAATCTATCACAAAACTTACACATGAGCCATTTTGACAATTTGATGATAGTGCTTCACTAAGTGAGTCCGATAAATTATGACTTTTAAAAAATGTGGCAGACAATGGACTTTTAAAACTCTGAAACAATAGCTCTGTCATCGTCTCAGCTTTAAGTGGACAGTTTTACTTAAATATACAATACATGGGGGTAAACAATTAGCCAAATTAAAAAATAATTTTAAATGGATAATGTGGGCATCATTTGTGACCCTAATTCGGTTCACATTATTATAAACTTTGTAACTATAATGTATTTTGTCCACATGACTCGCTGTGCTTTTCAACATCACAATCGGGAATACTAGTTCAGCTAAATTTCTCTTGTTACAGTTTTACATATGTGCAAACTGGCTTTAAAATTCCTGACTCAATGTAAAATATGCAACCAGACCTCCAGACCTCTTTTTATATGAGCCAGCCTCATGTTGCAAAGCATCCTGGGAAATACTTAAAATGGTGCATTCAGGGGCTCCTCGTAAAAAGAATGAAATGAATGTGTTGTAAAACCATGTTTAACTCCCTGGTTTAATAGTTCCAGCAAAATGAGAAATCTGAAACATACAATAACTGCACTTTCATTATGAATCCTTAACTACCCATACAACATCCTATAAATAATTACAGGGAGAGGTGCAATTCATTCACACTTAAAACCATGTATTCCAAACTCACATCTCATGTTATGCATATACCTAAACTATCATTGCCACTGTGCTACCAAACTACAAATCGGAGAAGCTAGAATCTGAGAATGTTTTGGCACTATTGTGAAATGGAAAAAATTACAGTGAGGATATTTCTTCTAATTTTGAAAGCATTGACTGCCAAATCAATTAATCAGCCAATGATTTCAGCTAGGATCTGTGGTTAATAGCGATAAGATTGAACAAAATATATTTATCTAATAATGTATTTCTTATTTCCAAACGTGGCATGAAGAAAAAGGAGGGGGGGCTCCAGTTTTGAGGCATTTACCAATTTGGGGGTCTTTGTAAGTGATATTTCCGACGGGCCCTGAACGCGGAGCACTTTCCCTGTGCTAACCTCTGACAGCCTCTCATGGATCCGCTCCCTCCATTCACAAACACGGAAGCAGCATGGCGTCCAACAGCAGCAGCAGCGGCGGCTCCGACAGGCAGCGGATCGCACAGCAAAGACTGAGGATCATCGCCGGACATTTGCAGAGGCCGGCGGGCGACGACTCGGCCCTCCTGGCCGCCGAGTGCAAGGACCAGGGGAGCAAGTCGGACGCCTCCAGCGAGGAGAAGACGGTGCCCCGGAGAAGGTACAGGGCTGTGAGGGAGGGAGCGGTGGGCGAGAGTCGCTTCCTCTGTCCCTGTAGCCAGTTATCAAGTCAGAGAGCAGTTGACTGTACCCACAAGACAGGAGCAGCGGGGGGACACACACGGACACCCCGGAGTTCTCTCGCCCCTCTGTTGGTGTAAACCACGCAGGGAGACGTGGCTGCAGCAGGTTCAGTTAGCCTGCTAGCTAATGGGGACAGAGTAGCTATTCATTTGCTCCGGAGTGGGTGCGGCTGGGGGGTTACCCTCTGTTTGACGTTGGTTTGGTCGACTTTCTCCAAGTTAAGTTTGAGCCGTAGCTCTTCTCTGGTCTCCGGTCTCTGCGGCGAACAACTGGCCGTTTTATTTGTATCGGCGACGACTTTAAAAGTTAACCAGGGGTGTTTCCGTCATTGGTTAATCGCCTAACATGTTCTGACGCGTCCAATGACAAAGTCGTTGAATCGAACTGGCGACAAGTACGAGTTGTTACAGAATACCCTGTTACTGTTACGATCGCCAACAACTGTTACCGTTCTTACTGTAGATGTTACTGTTACATACAGTTATTACTGCAGATGTTGCTGTAACGTACAGTTGTTACTGTAGATGTTCCTGTAACGCCACTGTTACATACAGTTCTTACTGGTACGTACAGCTGTTACTGTTACATAGAGTTGTTGCTGTAGATGTTACTGGAACGTTCCCTTTTGCAAACAGTTGTTACTCTAGATGTTCCTTTAACGTTACTTTTACATACAGTTGTTACTGCACATGTTACTGGTACGTACAGTTGTTTGCTTTAGATGTCACTGTAACGTTACTGTTACATACAGTTGTTACTGCAGATGTTACTGGTACGTACAGCTGTTACTGTTACATACAGTTGTTGCTGTAGATGTTACTGGAACGTTACTGTCACAAACAGTTGTTACTCTAGATGTTCCTTTAACGTTACTGTTACATACAGTTGTTACTGCAGATGTAACTGGTACGTACAGTTGTTTGCTTTAGATGTTACTGTAATGTTACTGTTACATACAGTTGTTACAGCAGTTGTTACTGCAGATGTTACTTTACATACAGTTGTTACTGCAGATGTTACTGTAACATTACTGTTACATACAGTTGTTACTGCAGATGTTACTGGTACGTACAGCTGTTACTGTTACATACAGTTGTTACTGCAGATGTTACTGGTACGTACAGTTGTTGCTGTAGATGTTACTGGAATGTTACTGTTACATAGAGCTGTTACTGCAGCTGTTACTGGTACGTACAGCTGTTACTGTTACATACAGTTGTTACTGCAGATGTTACTGTAACATTACTGTTAGATACAGTTGTTACTGCAGATGTTAATGGTACGTACAAGCCTTACTGTTACATACAGTTGTTACTGTAGATGTTACTATAACGCTACTGTAACATACAGTTGTTACTGCAGATGTTACTGGTATGTACATAGCCTTACTGTAACTGTGACTTATATCTTTGTCTTCGTGGTAACAGTTTTCATAACCCTTATTGTTAGGCACAGCTTTACTGTTACATGCAACTGTTACTGTAAGTGTTACTGTTACGCACAGGACTTAAGTGTAATCGTTACTGCTATTGTTGTCGTCCTGGTCCCATACATTTGTTACTGTGACTGTTACGTACAGCCGTTACACACACGCAATGTCTGTAGCTGTATTTTTTTATAAGCTGCACTTTGCGGTTAATTTCAACTGATGAATTGACGTGTAATTCGATATGCGAGTATGGGAATCGTTTGGAAAAGAAAGGACATGTCATTTTGTAACAACAGACAGACGAGACAGTGAATTGACTCTGTTGATGTAATTGGCCTGGACAAGTGGTGGCATGACTTTCAGTCCCTTCTGAGGAAACACTGCTGCTCTGTGCCAGTGTCTAGTTTGGAATCTTAAACAGTAGCTCTCTAGCTAAAAGTAAATTAGTTTGGGAATTTGGCCCTGTGGAAGTCATCATGTTCTGTTGTGGTCATTACAATACAGTGATGACGTGGTCATTTAGAGTTAACAGTGGGATATTTCAGGAAAACACAGTAGACTTTCAAATAGTTAAATAGTCAGTGGTTTTGTGGTGAAGTGAGACTACGCCCACACCCACTACGCCCACCTTTTCTTCAAATAAGTAGATAAATAAATAAATGAAAATCATGGTGGGCCACTGCGCTGGTGGGCTGGTGGACTTTTTTTGATTTTTTTTTTTTTAATTTTTTTTTAGCTTACTTCAAGCTGTTTGTTGGGAGAAGTATAATATATAAATAGACCTCACCACTTCCTCATTAGTGATGCCATTCTAGTTTAATTATTGAAAAACCTGATTTGCTCAGGGGCTACAGTTTCAAAAACATGTTATTTAAATGAATGACTATGCCACTGCAACCACCACTGATGCATTGACCAAGTCATGTCCACTTTTGTTTACATTAGGAGGACTTCCATTAACTTGCATGCTAATATTTTCTACAGTCCTAAATGAAATCCTACATTTCATGAAGTTTAAAAATATATTTTTTGGGTTAAAACTATTCTAAAGAGGTAGTGATTAATTGTTTTCCATTTTACTGTGAGGTATCAAGCGTTTCTGTCTGAAGAACATCATCTATATTCTACATCACTCTACGTTCTACTGGTAAATGCACACCATCATGCAATCTGAATCTATTGAGTGTTGGAATAGAATAGAATAAACTTTATTGCCATTTGCCCGTTACAAGGTAGTACAGGTACTTTGGAATTTTTCTTGTGTTACTCCCTGAGTCAACCTGGTACCTAAATATAAAAAAATAATAATCCGGTCTTCTTCAACAGCCTGATGAAATACAGCCGCTGCTGGGCCTTTTTCACTGTTGTTGCAGAGTTTTTGACCCAGCTGAGGTTGTCGGATATGTGAAAACCTAAGAACTTAAGACTGTCAACCTCAGTCCTTAGACCCTCAATTCAGACAACTAAGACCTCTATGGTGAAAAAAGTCAAGGTGCATGCAGACTGGAACAAGCAAATTTGATCAAAACAAATTCATTAAGCACCACTGTTGTTGTTGTTTTTTTAAATCAGAACCTCTCTAATGGCCTGAACATGTCACTCGGTAACGGTAGTCTGTACTCTCTGACCTTGCCACGCATTTGCCCCATTTATTGATTCATTTTGCGTCGGTATGTTCTGTACCTTTGACAGCGTATCAGTGGCGGCGAGGATTCATTAAAGTATGACTCTGTTTGTCACTCTCATTTCTGTTCCCACTCTGAATTTATTGGAAACTCCATCTTGTCAGGTATTAATCTCAATTATGGCTTTTACTCTACTGTGTTAGCATCCCATCCCTAGCGGCGCATGAGTTATGGTCCCTCTGAGTGGTGGTCGAGCTGTCTCTCTGCAGCGAGCAGTCCAAGCACAGCACACATGCTCTGTATTGTGTTACAGCACAGACAGCGTAGCTTCATCTGTGCTTGTGCAGCTGGTGATTGTAGAGTAATATCCCTCAACAGTAATTTAGCATAGTAGCACTTGTTTGAGAAATTCCACATCTTTGAATAGTAAGCTCAGCCATTTTGGGGGATCACCTTTAGTAGCAACTGGCTGCATACCAACGTGGTTGTTGCTTTGAAAGCAAAGACCTGGTGCTTGTGTGCTATTTAAGTGGATTTCTGTGCTAAAGGATTAGCTGAAGTGTCTTAGACATGCTGGGACCTAATCATAAACACTGAGCAGTATTTTAAGTAGCTCTGGCTCAGGGTGCCTGACAGGTGTCATAAATGTGAAATATTCTAGTGTGTTAAATGGGAAACGGCTAACGGCACAGGCAGAGGCTGTAGCTTCCTCTGTTGATTGATACGCTGTTTGAATGTGTCCCTTCTGCTTCTCCCAACGCCCTGCCAACATTCTTGTTTGTTTGTGAGCCTGTCCGCAGATTGTTGTGTAGTCGTATTGGGCACCCAGGGAATATTCTAGTAGGTGAACCTGCCTTCTGCCTTACATACTATACATTTGACAACTGATAGGCAGCTCAGCTCAGATGAAACAAAAGGTTGTGAATGACATGAGGAATGTTTTGACATTTGGGGGTTGTTCCTATATCAGCATGAAGTATCAGAATACCAGGAAGGACTGTCCAGTTTATGTCGAGATTGCTGCTAACAGCCCAGAGGGACTATGACTCCGGTGCAAATTAAGAATTAACCAGGTCACCTCCCCAAGGAATAATATTCACATATGTTTTCTGTAATTACCTCTCATGATATTTCATGTCATGTCTTAACTTTAATGTAAGCCATGTGCTTTCTCAACTAAACCTGTGCCAATATTTACCTTTCCACAGGCAGGAGATTATGAAATGGAATGGCTGGGGATATAGCGATTCAAGATTCCTCTTCAACAAGAAAGGTCAAGCAGAATTTACTGGCAAAAGGTACAGTATAATGTAACACCACACTCTACATTTCATGCTTAACTGCTGATGATTTAGAGAAATCAGTCAGTAACAGCCTCTAATTTTGCCTCAGCACAGCCCTCGCATCGAGCTCCAGCATTCATACTTGCTGTGTGACTTGAGTCTGGAGTTTTGCCTTGAACATTTTGACAGCCTGTGCTGTGAACCCAGCTTTTGAAATCGGTCGCTGACTCCTTCCTCCGCTCACAGCAATGTGGTGCTACTGCCACCTAGTGGTTGGCATTTATACTGTCAATTGTCATCTGAGAAGGTCACTGGTTGGGATTTTCAGCTTTCCAAAACTCTGTTGCTCATTAACAGGCAACTCTCCAATCTGTTCCAAAAAATGGAACATATTATATTTGTTATTATTGGCGTGTCCCTTGGGAGTTTTGGGTAAGCGCGGTTATTCACTGACAGTTCGAGAAGAGATATTTAGTTTGAATGTGTGTGGGTTGTCTTGAAACTCATGGAATGTAACACAGAATAGCTCTTTCTGCACCTTTATCCCTTTCTCTTGTGACAAGAACAGTAGTAGGGATGGGTCTCAATATTTTAATCATGACATACGACTTTGGTAGAGACAGCCTTTCCTGTCAAAATTGTAAACACAGAGAACTGGCACAGGGTACATGAGGATGTATTTTGAGTAATGAGCGGAGCTGAACAGGATGTTGCACAGCAAATGGTTTCCTCCTGTTCGAGCAGTTGCCACAAACTGCTCCGCTCCCCCTCTAACTGAAAAGCTACCTAGTACAGTAACTGAGACCGAGGCGCAGTTGAATGAATGTCAAAGATGGTGTTCTCCTCCTCTGCGCTCACTGTGACAGAGGCTTTTTCATTCTTGAGTGTGTTTCACGGTCTCTTGGACAAAGGCACACCACAGTCCCCTGATAGGCTGGCCCAGGCTGTGCCAGTAGCTCAATTATGCAAGGGATGGCGAGAGCAGTCACGTGGACAGCACTGTCACTATCGGTCTGTTTGCCTAATAACCTCACTCAAACCTCACACTCTATTCTTATTAGACACGGGTGTGGTTTTCCAAGTGAATGAGACCAGTGAAGCAATAAAATATTGTCAGTTCAGGATTCTGACTTCCACTGCCAGAAATCACAATTATTTTTAAAATTGGTTATCTACACTAATTGTCTTTCTTTATACAATCCAGGTATAAACTAAGTGGTATGATCATTCCTGGCCTGAAAGAGTGGTTTGAAGGCACGTTTGGAGCTAATCTGCAGCACAAATCTCCCGCAACAGTGAGTACATTTTGTGTTTATTTGTCCTGTCGTCAGTGGACGGTAAAGAAGAGCACTCGTTCATAGTTCAACATCACAATGGCTTCTTTTGTTTCAGCCCATTCTGAATAGCAGTGCTGTACGGCCTCCCACTCTTAATGAGGCCTTCGTTGAGGAACTGAAATCCACAGGTGTTCCTTTCTCTCACGATGCAGAGGACCGAGTGTTTCGCGCTTACGGTAATTCACATACAAATTGTAACCCTTTTGTTGTTTGTAAACCGCATCCTGTGTTACTCTGGATTTTTAATTCCGCAATATTTGCATTTATTTGTGGTGAACATGCAATACAGATTCTGTGAACCTTTCTATCTCATCCCTCTATTTTCCCTTAGGCCATTGCGTACACGAGATCTTTGCCCTCCGAGAAGGGAGAATTGGTCGTGTTCCAGACCTGGTGGTATGGCCAAGTGAGTTCAGAGCTGTATCATCTGTGGTTTATTTTATTTTTTTTGTCTGTTTTTCTCCTCCCACGTAGCATCACTGGTCCCCCTACTGGCTTAGGTGATTTAAAGGGTTAATCTCTGCAGAGGTAGGGAAGATATTAATATGTATGAGTGAAAGCTTAATAAGAAGTGTCAGGGGGAGGACGGTTGACACCCTATACTCCTCAGTCTGGTCCCTGCACAGTAAACCCATGAATAATGATGCTGAGATTGGTTTTCTCTTGTTATGGCTGGCACTATTTTATCATGCAAATGAGTGTTGACTAATGGTTGAGACTTGATTAGCATCCTCCCAAATCACCAAACAACTGTAGGCATTGTTTCAACCGCTACGGCACCAAATTTTAATATTTCTGACCTCTCAAATATACTCTCATTTACTGTCTCTCTGATAGATATTTGACCTATAATTTACATTCCCCAATAGTCCCTCCAAGTCAAGCTGTGTATTTTAAGTGGAGGTTTAGCTTGTTGAACTTTAATCCGTGGGCCAAAGCTGTGTGTTTAATTGGATGGCAAAATGTATTAGAACATAGGCATTTCTCACTGCCTCCAAAAGCACTTGAGGCCAGTCAAGCACATCCATGTAGGTGGGTATTGCTACTCTTCCCACTCACTCACAACTCCACTGTGAATGGACGTGGGCTTCGTGATTGGCTAAGACGTGCTTGTATTGATCCAGCACATCTACCCCCAGAGAGCGTAGCTTCATGCAGTCTGACTCCGCCGGAGGAAAGCCCCGGGCAAATCACAACCATCAGGCAAATCAAACCGCACCCTGCCTCTCTGCTATTCCCCCTGTTCTAACGGCTCAGGGCCATATACGTTTGTTTATTGTCTTGTATACATGTAGTGTTTTGTGTCATCTTTTATTTCCTTAACGTTGTGTCTACTCTTTACTATTATGAGCACACCTAATTTATGAATACAAGGAAAATAAATGGAAACATTTCTGTTCTAATTTTTCTAAATGATATTCCGTGTCTTTGCAGACTGCCACAATGATGTAGTGAAAATTGTGGAACTTGCTTGCAAACATAATGTTTGTTTGATACCATATGGAGGTGAGTCGTGACATTTAAGGTTCTAATCAGCATAATGACCTATCATGAATAGGAGACTACATATGCATTTAAATTTGATATTCAATCCCATCATATGCATGTGAAATTATTTTTCTGTTAATGACACCGCATAATATTTGAATGAACTGGGCAAATAATGCTCTGATGTGTCTTATCACTCACTCCTGTTTATAATATACACTATGGCAAAAGAGCAAAAATTAATCTCACATGGTATTAGAGGAGTTTGGGAACCGGTTCACTAGATTGATATAATCAACAAATCCTTCGGTTGATCTGTTTGCACAGTGCTAACTGTGCTTTTTATTACTCAATGCTACAGGCACATTTCAGTATGTGTGCAGGAAGTATTTAGGTTTGGTACCCAGCCATAGATTTATGAAAATATCTGCTGCCAGAACTTGTGCATAACATAGAAGGTAACGCGGTGTGTGTGGGTGTGTGTGTGCTTGGGGGGGTAATGTATACAATATATTGTATGTGTGTTTGTGTGAATAACTTGAAACCATGAAACTGTCCAATTTATTCAAATGGTCCATATGAAGGCATCTCAACCGTAATTCCCGTGTTTTTCTTTACCAGGAGGGACTAGTGTCTCTAGCGCTCTAGAGTGCCCCTCTGAGGAAACTCGCTCCATCGTTTCTCTGGATACCTCACAGATGGTACGTTAGCGATTGTGTCTGTATATTTCACAAGAAATTATCTTTTCTCATGACGAGAGAAATCAAATGCAGTCTGATACAGTTTTATAAATACTACCACAGGGACATTTAGTTTTTTGGGGTTTTCCATGGATATAAATGGAGGGTGACAAAATATCAAAAATATGCCCATATGCCATTAATGTGATGTTACATTACAGCAACAACCAGAAACCTCAATGTTTATTATATTGTAGCGTTAATTGAACATGAAGGCCATGAATTGAGAGGGATTTTTTGCTGTAACTGACAAAAACATGCACATTTAAACATGTAAATTATTTCTGAATATCTTTCTGTACATTAGTAACACTCCTGCATTATTCATTTTGATTTGGAGTGTATATATAGCGTGCAGTTGAGGCCCAATTATGATTATTTGGCGTTAGTCATTAATCTTACGGGAATACCAATGCCTTCCGCATGAATATGATAATGTTTCATTGGTTTTAACACAAAATGGTGAATATTGTCACGAGTACAGTACAGCCCTTTGATCCAGGCGCACATAGAGATGATATATAAGCTGTCTGGATGCTGCTAGCCAACCAGTCATTGGGTTTGGAGCCACAGACACCAGTGACCAGTGTTCTGTGTCAGGGGTCAGAGGTGAGGTGGCTCCAGTGGAAGCACATGAAAGGACCAGTATGGTAGGAACATAAAGTTTATTACCTCTGGAGAGTAATTGATGGCAGGTGTGAAATGACCTCCTGCAGGTAGGGGTAGGCCAAGTGCCCAACGGCCCAAATAAGTGGCATATATAGAATTAGATGTTAAATTGAGTTTAACCTTGAGGAGACCGACTCTTTTCTCTGTCCCCTGGCCCCTCTGCACACATTTATCCTCAGACATGTGACCGTCAGACTAGAAGGACAAACTAGAGTGAAACTTTCTGTATTGTAAGCAAACTGCCAAGGGACTGTCTCCACAAACTGCTGAGGCCAGTGTTTATGTCTGAGATATTTTAAGTCAACATGTAATGTAGGCTGGTTTAGAGTTCAGATGACGGACATGGTGATATACAACATTTTTAAACAGATCCTTTAGCCTACATCCTTCTAATGGTGTGGGTTTCAATTAAACAAATGGAAAAAACAACATTATAGAATGTTTGTAATAGGGAAGTTTATGATCTCACTCATGTTGTTTTTTTTGTTTTTCTTTAACTGCAGAACCGCATTCTGTGGATTGATGAGAAAAACTTAACAGCCCATGTGGAAGCTGGCATCGTCGGTCAGGATCTGGAGAGATTAGTAAGTACTGCTTATATATATTCATATTCATCACTTAGAGAGCTTGCATTGCTGGAAAGTGTGCCAACAGTCAAGCCGTGTGACCATTCAACACGCAGGTTGTCCATGCTCAGTCACCTTGGTACTCTTGCTCAGAGGATCTAACAGAGCTTAGGAAGGAGTTAGAGACGGGAGCCGAGTGCTGAAGGGGAGAAATTAGAAAGCGAGGCTGTGGTCATGAGCAGATGGCACCATCAAGCTAATTCAGAAAAATGGAGAAGGAGCGAGCGTTTGATGTCGAGGAATGCGTGAGCTGCATCTAAAGCAGACCCACCTCTGCATTTAGACTGGGCCATTTCGATGGAGCAGATGGGTCTGCATTCTAAACTGCCTTCCAGGGGAGTGATGTGATAAAACAAGGCCTGATTTTACCCCCATATTGTGCTTCTGGTTGGTGGTGTTGTACTTTAAGGTCCATATTATTATTATTATTATTATTATTATTATTATTATTATTATTATTATTATAATTATTATGACCACTATTAAATGCTCTGTCTACAAAAGCAATCTTCTGGGGGCTGGACTGCCTTGAGGAGAATGCGTGGGTTCTTGATGACCCCTGAGGAATATTTGTAGTTTTATTTGTATGAATAAAAAAGGCTTAAACGTGTCCCCTGGAAGTCTGCAGCCATCATTTTCCACATGACATCAGTGCTCCAGTCAAGCGGTGGAATCCGACACTGCCCCCGCTGATATCTCTTCTTGGTCTTTTCATGCTCTTTCCACATGGTTTATTTTCGGCTACTGTAAAAATCTGCGATGCCATAAAATCTAGGTTTTAGCATTGTAGCGTAACAGAAGCAGTGAGATTTATCAGCAGAGTTGCAATATTTTTTTTTTCTCCTTTGCTCTGCTCTTTCTTTTTGGTTGTTTTTAGAATGTACTTGTGGGTTTACAATGGGATTGTTTTCCAAACATTTCAGGCTAATTTTTGTTGCAAGAAGAAAAACACTTTTCTTTCTTTTTTTCACAGCTTAATGAGAGTGGCTACTGTACAGGGCACGAGCCTGACTCCATGGAGTTCAGCTCCCTGGGGGGCTGGGTCGCCACCAGAGCATCCGGCATGAAGAAAAACATCTATGGCAACATAGAGGACCTGGTAAGTTAGTAAGCCCCTTTACATTTTACCTTCCTGTTCATGTTTGTTCCAAAGAAAAAGCAAGGAAGAGCTTAGAAAGGAAATAATTAGAAAGGAAATTATTAGCAAACGTTTTTCTGACTTTACCCTCACCTCTATAATGAAGTGGTTACTGGTTGCGAAGTACGCGTGGCACAAATGGCAGTATCCAAATTATTTCAATATTTGTAGAAATAATGCTACTGTTGCATATTTTTGTTTCTAAAAAGTGTTTGTTGTGTTGCCGTTTTCTGACTGAATAGGTCGTCCACATAAAGATGGTGACCCCTCGAGGTGTAATTGAAAAGAGTTGTCAGGGCCCACGCATGTCCACGGGGCCAGACGTCCACCACTTCATCCTGGGCTCAGAAGGTATGCTACCATTCTCATGTGATTTCAGTTTACCAGGGCATGTTTGGGCACGTGCTTCAGGTTGTGTGTTAATGCGAGCCTGTAAAATCTTTGTGATAACACAGTAACATCAGGACAGCTCTCATGCTATGGGCCTCTTACACATTAACCAGCTTTCGTGAAGAAGTGATCCTGCAGGGTGTTAGTTAGAAACCAGCCAGTGTCCTCCCCACCCCATCTGCACTGCCCTGTCCTTGTGAACGCCCACAGAGAATACTGCCATATGCCAGGTTCCCCCTGCATAATGAAGAGGTTCAGAGACTCTTGGCAGCGTTATGTTAAACAGCTGTGGATACAAACTTTATATTCGCCCTACAAAGCTCAGCAATCTGCTCCCTGACTGGGCTTGGATCGCAGCAGAAGTCTCCATTTGTATTCATTAGAAATTGTTTCACTACCATGCGAACACGAGTATAAAATCAAAACCATGTGGTTTAAAGAATTTTATCTTTATTTATTTATGGCTCCATTACCAGTTACACCTTTGCATGAATTAAAAAGTTGCATCATGACTCTTGTGGGTAACGCCGAATTATACAGTATAAGCCCCTCTGTGATAGTCGACCTCGACCTGTCTCAACTGGTCACAATCAGGCCTCCTGTTTTGGCTGACGTTCATCATGTTTGGAATATTTTATGTTAAGTCAGCCAGATGTATTTCTTGTTTAGACTAGGTCAGGACACAGTTAATGATCTCATGAATATAATTTTTTATGCCTGAAAAATCTTTGCCGTTAATTGTAAGCACATGCAAGTTTGTGGGGTTTATATAGTTCCTATAGTTTCCTTTAATCTTACTTCTCCTAAATGAAAATTTGAAGGACAGTGAACACAGTACTGGGCATTAGGGTTGTTGTCCACACTTCCCCTGATGTTAAACTTATGTCCCTCTTGACTTCTCAGAACTAAAATTCAAGGGGAACTTCCTCACGTACATTTATACAGACTTTTTGACAGTCTCTAAATCATGTTAAAATCTAATTATAGTCTGTGAGGCAGAGTGTGTTAAAATCATTTGCCTCTCAGCTCAGCTGTAAAAGTCACATCAAATGAGTTTGCTTTTTCCAAAATAGCTGCAGTAATGTTTAAATACTTAAATACACATCAGGTCATTAAAGTAAAAACTGAAATCCTAAAATTTTAAGAGACATGATTTTGAGTGTTTAATCTATACAAAACCTTTACTATGCCTCTAAAAAGTGAGCTTTGAGAGTGAACAGAATATGCAAACTCAACATACATTCAGCGATGTGGTTGTGCAATTGAAGCTCATGACAGCAGGCTGGATCTCTCAAAAAGTCTAGTTTATTAATTATCACTAATAATAATAGTAATAATAGCTTCATATTGCAGCATAAGAGAAAAAAAGAGTATAACATCTGAAGGGGATTTTGCTGCTGGGGATTGGTGCACCAGTAGAGATGAGACAGGACCATATGTCTCTTAGAGAACATGTTCCTTTGGGAGGCCTAACACTGGAGCAAAGAGGTCGTAATAGTGCTCAGTTTCATTAAAATTATTTATCACCTCACCCCAGAAATCCCATCCTGCAGTGTGACAGTAGGCCAAAACAACAACAACAACTAAGCACCACATTAAAACCCTCAAATATGCTCTGCATGTTAAGTGGAACACAGTAATTTCATCAGAAATTACTCTGAAACCTCAAGTTTCTCATTCAACGCACAACAACCGGGTCTCTCTATCTCTCTGACCATAAAGTAGCCGGAACGCGCAGCATTTTCTTCCCCCTTGCTGCAATCAGTGTAAAGGATGATTAGAATAATCAATGATAATCCCTTTGTCCTTTATGCTCCTCTCAACTGTGGCGGATGTGAAGCCAACCAGCCAACTCATGCACAGAGTCAGATATTTCATTCTAAAGTGGTGGCCTCACAAGGGGTCAACATCGTCTCCACAGCCCTTTTTCCGTCAATAATATTTGATATCAATACAAAACAAACTTGGAAAATCGTAAATAGTTCCTCCTTAAATATTAATCCTGTGAGATGAGTTTGGTTTAATAGCTTCAATCATGGCTAAAATGGCTTAAGTTACACTGCAGCATTTCTTTCCTACGTCCCAGGGAGAGTGTTTTTCTGACCTTGCTGTCCTTACTACCTCCCTTTACCTCCCCCTCTTTTTCTCTCTCTCTCCTTTTTTCACTGGCTCCTCCTACTATCAGGAGGGTTGAGCCTTTCTTGCCTGACGTCTAATTAAATCACTTGTTTTCCAATGGACCACTAGGGAGCAGCATGTAGCATGTAGTCGTGTCACATTTGAGGGCACGTAAACAGTCAGAACAGGCTGAGGAAGCCTCCTGATGGACCTGCTATGTTCAGAGCGGTTACACCTACAAACGGATATTGTCTGTGTGAGCGCAAATATATTCAGAGCAGGCTTTTTTTTTCACCGTTGAAATTCACTGTCCCTAAAATGAATTTCGCCTGTTGATTTATTATTTTAATTGATGAATCCTTGAGCCAATTAAATGTTCTAAAAAAAATGCAAATCCTAATAATTCAGAAGCTAAAAGCATTATCAATGTATAATGTATTGATGTGCATATATGAATTCTTTTAACAATTAAGGATCAAAATTTCAGGACATTTCATTTTTGTTTATCAGCAAATGTGTCCAGCACCACTTGAAATTAATTTTAATACATATAATAAAACATTTTTTAACGATACATTTATTTCATAGTCAAACAAAGGGGAAAATGGGTTGAATGAAATGACATATTGTCTGTATTTAGTTATATCTCATTAGGATGAAAGTCTGACTAGAATTCTTGCTGTGGAGATTTGCTTTGGCAGATTTTTTTTTTTTTTACCATTTTAGTATGTGAAACATTATCCAAATTAATAACCGTAGAAACTCATATCTTTTCTATGTGGCTTTCATGTCCTCTTTTGCCGAGTTTGCATCAGATTTGACAGTGGTTTCTATTTTTCTCGTGTTATTTTAATCCACTTCTTGTGGTGAAAAGAGGTATATCTTATTTATTAAATAAATTATTTAAGTAAACAGTCTTGAATCCGTCCATTAAGACGGAAAATCTGTCAACATAGTGTCACAGCATATGCAACTGTGGGTGCTGGAAAATTCATTTCAACACAGCATCTCCTTTTTTGGTTGATAGTAAATAATATTAATGCTGCAGGCTTAGGGGATGGCACTCCCTAGCTACACTTTACTCTGACCATCAATACTTGTACAAGTAGAATTTATCCCAGACACATTTTCTGTGTGAAAGTAGACACTCTGGTTTTTCAGGAACACAAAATGACTCCTTCAGCAGCAGCAGCTAACAACCAACAGATTGCCAGGTCTTGAGGTCAACCACAGGTTTCCTTGTACCTGTGTGTGTGTGGTGCTGCTGTTGGCCTTGCTGCCTTTGATAGAGCACTGCTTTATTTCCTCGTGTTCTTAAGCTGATAAATCTTTGTAGTCCCCCAGTGTGTAGTAGCAAAACCAGATCTGTTAGGTGAAATGTGAGACAAAGGTCACCCCAAAAAAACCCTTGGGACATGTACGGGAGCCCTGTAAAACAGTCTTAAGTTCCGCTCTGAGAGGGGTTAGGTCATATAAATTATGGGAATTGATTTACTTCTTTTTGCGCTGCTCAAAATCTCTCACTGATTTTCCACAGGAACCCTGGGGGTGGTTACTGAGGTGACCATGAAGATTCGTCCAATGCCAGAGTATCAGAAATATGGCTCTGTGGTTTTCCCGAACTTTGAGCAGGGAGTTGCCTGTCTACGAGAGGTGGCCAAACAGGTAACACGTTGATCTATTCATTTAACATGTCGCTCTTTCTGTCCCTGTTTCAACACAAGGCTCGGAAATGTTGAGTGTGTTAAAGGTTTGCCCAAACTTCAGGAAGCACTTTTATGTCTTCATCACTTCATCTCATTCATTTATTTCAAACTGACTTGCCAAGAAAAATCTGAAAATATTTTCAACCAATTTGTTCTCTCTGTTAAGACACAACAAAACAAATCCAACATTTTTTGCAGTTATTACAGAAAAGTACCATCCTTTCAAGTACCAAGGCATCTTTTAGTGCTTTGTTGGTAGGGTCAGTATCAACCACTGTTGTCTAAAGACCCTGACACACCAAGTATTGTAGGAGCTATGATTCAAACAAACTAAACGCCCAACTTTCTTTCTTTTCAGAGGTGTGCTCCAGCATCTATACGACTCATGGATAATGAACAATTTAAGTTTGGTAAGTTTCATTAGATTATTCACATTATATCATCGCTACAGCATATTACTGCCGTCGTTATGTCTTGTATGCAAACATAACTCTCATCTAGGGCCTGCGCGCTTTGTGGTAACTCTTCAATACCTAATACAATAACCTCTTATTGGACCTGGTTTTCATTTTCTGGGGGTGTTCTTTTTTTCCCAGCCCCAACATTTAACCTCTGGCTTTGATCATAGAACTTTGGAACATGTGGCACAAAACATGCTTTTAAACAGTAGTTTAATGGTAATCATGTTTATTTAGAGTTTATTTTTGTTTCTCAAACTATATATTATTTTCCACTGTTTGGATTGGTTTCAAATTATCGTAGTGTATACCTCTGAGAGAAGAACAATGAATGGCAATGTTAAAGAATGCAATGATTTTACCTTCTGCAGAACTGAGTTGTTAAATTGATTATCAGCTACACACACACACACACACACACACACACGCACTCAGAATTGAAAGGATATTTTAAAAATGAACCCTTGCTAAAATTAAGTAGTTGTTGTTACATTGAAGTTTTATAATGTTTTTTCTTAAGGTCTAGTGGGATGCATCTGGCATAACCAGAGATCTCTGTAAAGTTCCCCAGTCTCCAGGGATCTCATTATCTCCACTATATTTCCACTTTTCACAGAGTAGGCACTTCTTCGCATTAAGTAGGGAAGATGAAGCGACCAGGTTTTTCACTAATAACTACAACTCATGGCTCTGTGATACCTTCTTGGGCTTATTAGTGGCTTGTCCTCACTTTTAATCATGTTGGCTGTTGAGTAAGGAGACTTGATGTATTCACAGGTCTTTTTCAGATTGGAACTACAAGTACAATTTAGCACTGCCAGTCTTGATATATGAGATAAAAAATGAGAATGTTGTAAGTGGCACGGTGTGTTGATATGTGGAAAAAAAAAAAAAACACTGAGGGGAGAGTTAAAAGAGAATTTGTGCACATTCTAGGTGTAATCTTCTCTCTGTGGATGTTCGGTATTTAATTAACGAGTATGATGGCTGTGAGAGACCTAAAGACCTGCAATCAAATTTTGGAATGGAAACAATTAGGACACTAAGTGATGAAGAGACTTGAGCATGGAGGGAAATAAATGAACTGTTAAGTCTCGGCGACATCACCCGTGACTTCCCCGCTGTGATTGATAACCATCCCATTGGCCCAAGCCCCTCATTTTCGCTTGTCCACAGGCGCTTTTGTGCGTCCGATCAGGAATAAATCAAAAAGTGTGGGTGAGGAAGACGGATATCGCTGTGTCAACCCCACTTCCCTTCGGAAACCCTCTGATTTATAGTCGCTGTCGCTGGCAGCCACTGGCCAGTTGTAAAGTTATTCAAATGTTACCATTTGTTTTTCCTCCTTTTGTCTGAAGCCCCAAATAAATCTGACTCACTTGCCATCTCAGTACACTGAAGGAGGCAAGCAGAGGCAGGGTATGACTAATGTGTGAAAAAATAATGTCTGTTTTTTCAAGCTCACTTCTGTGTGAATAAATGTAGCCGACTTTTATCTGATATTTTCCTCAGGTCATGCCCTGAAGCCTCAAGTGTCCTCAATTTTCACATCCTTTTTGGACGGGTTGAAAAAAATTTACATCACCAAGGTAAAGAGAAGACGTAATTAAAGTGAATATCAAAACACTTCCTTGCCACGAGTGTTGCTCATGAAAAATGAATCCAACCCTTTAATCATCAGTTCAAAGGGTTCGACCCCAACCGCTTGTGTGTGGCCACCCTGCTGTTCGAGGGAAACCGTGAGAAGGTCCTGCAGCATGAGAAGCAAGTTTATGACATTGCTGCAAAATTTGGGTAAGTAGTTGTCCTCTCGCCTTCTCCCCGTTTCGAACAATGTGTTGCAGAAAGATCACTCCTGGTCATGTAAGAGGACAGAAATGACAAAGCACCATTCAGTGGGATGTTAAACAAGATGGGGCGGCCGCTCGAGGCATTGATGTCACTTTAGTTAACCAGCCTTTAAAGTAAAAAAAAAAAAAAGGATGGAGAAGCACAGTTACACACTGCACACTTGGTCTTCCACTCTGTAGTTTGTCTCGGTGTGGATTGATGGATCACCTGTGGATGTCCTCCTGTCAGGCCAGCTTTTGTGTTAAAGTAGGTGTGGTGTGGGCGGTGATAGTGGGACACGGCTCCCCTCAGGCAGCACAGGGCGAGGGGACGCAGCCTGGAAGTGCTCCGCGCTTGTGATTGATCATGAAATGGATCGATGAGGACTTTTGGTGGAAATCAGTTACCTGTCAGCCTGAGAGGAAGGCTCTCGCTGCGCCCAGTGTATTTTAAACCCCAAACAGATGTATCATAGATGGGTTCATCCCAACACATGTTTAACCTTTGTGTCATTCAACTGGTTTTCAATGATCAATAATTCTTTTTTTATTGGTAAGGCCGTGAAGTCATAATTCAACACATTGTTCCAATGAGGTGTTCATCGTTTGAAAAGTGTTTCTTGTCCTGAACAAATAGCAGTCATTAATACATAGCTGTCAAATGAGAGAATTGATGTGTGAATGTTTGTTATTCTCTTTGTTTCTTAACACGTAGGTATGTTTTCTTTTGGTTTTGTTTTTAAAAACTTGGAAGTTGCCTGTGTTTATTTCAATGACCAAAATTTGTATGGAGATTATATTTTAAAGTCATTATCTGCAATGTAAACTCTGTCTTGTTTCTTTTACGAACCCAAGAAGCTGATTTGCATTTTCCTCTATTTTTCTTTTCAGTTCTTATTGCCATAAGATTTTCTGAGCTTAAAAGTTCTTTCTTTGCTGTAAACTACTCAGACAGCTCCTTCTTATCGCAAGAAACACAGAATTTTTTTTTTCTGGTGCAGGGCGACATAAAATCAGAATGGAAAAAATGCCATATAAAATATCAGCAAAAAAGAAAATAATATAAATGAAGTTTGCATTTAATTCTAAAAGTGGGTGATAAAGGTTGGTAAATGTGACCACTGACTTTATTGTAGTAAATTGTAACATTCACCTTGTTGAATGTAACGTAAGTCAGTGAGAAACCAGCAGTTCATTACAATGCCATTTAAAGAGGGAGACGTACCAGGGACCCTCGGTGGTCCTCACTGGACAATGTCACTGACTTCTTCCTGAGTGAAGCTGGCTGATTATGTATTACTGTTAGCCTTACTGTTTGGCTCGGTGCCCAGATTTGCAAGTAGCTGGAGCACTGCCCTGGTAATAGCCAGCAATTAAATCATAAGAAACTTGTCAGTTACATGCAGCAGCCTCTGCTTTATTGCATTATTTCTAATAAATCGTGATCACCCATCAGATCAAGTGCCAGTGATGGATTGGTGCGACTCTGTGAGGAATATTTTCTTCTGGTGTTTGGAAACAGGAAGAAGGGCAAAAATCAATATAGTGATTTTCTAATGAGCTTGCCCTGATTAGTTTGGGTGGTGGATGAAAATCTGATTACCCACTGCAGGTGATGGATGTGTGGCTGACCTGTGGCGATGTATGGAGCATAGCTTCATTGATCTGTACAATGTTGGAGTGACGGGCTCCCAGGCAGCTGTTGTGAGAGGGAGCAGTCAGAATAACAAAGCCAAAAGAAAAGAGCTGTTAAATATTAACCCTGTTATCTGCTTCCAGGGGCCTGGCAGCCGGAGAGGACAATGGTCAAAGGGGTTACATGCTGACCTTCGTCATCGCTTACCTCCGGGTGGGTCACTCCTATGGCTTTTTTTCACCATGAGCTGATGGGCAGGTGGGGTGGGCAGGCTGACACGGTGTGACAGTAGATAGGATAGTGAGCAACACAGAGAAGCTGCAGAATGTGACCTCGAGAGATCTTTGATTTGATCTGGTCACAGTGGTTGTCAGGGTGTCTAACACTGAGGTGTCTTTATCACCAGGACAGCACAGTGGCTGCAGTCACTATGACAATAGAGAGTTGTCTTTAGTCTGTTTCTATTAGAGGCCTGTCTAACAGTCACACAAACGTATGACTAGATTATTGATAGTTCTCTGCTGTGACTTTTGTTTTTATGCTATTCATACAAAAATCCCTTATGAAGTCAGTGTATAGACAGTTTAGTATCACTAATACTGTTCCAAAGTACTGTTGGGTGTGTTTACTAGCCAGCTCATGGATTTTTACAGTAAATGGGTTGTTACAGTACATGTGAATCTGTTATCCAGTTCCCTGTATAACCTCATTCAGCCTTATCAGCCTTATAATACTAATAGTGTATTCTGCACAGGACTTGGGGATGGACTATTATGTGATGGGGGAGTCCTTTGAAACCTCCGTGCCTTGGGACAGGTAAATGCACTGATTTGGTTTTTGAATTTAAATGTATGTTAACATTTTCCTCCCGCACATCCAGTCTGTGAGGACTCCCGCTCCCGTTTTCCCTCCTTTCTTCTATTTCTCTTCGCCTCTGTCTTTGACGTTCACCTTCATGCCTTTTCTCTCCTTATTAACCAGCCCTGTGTGAAGGAAGCTTTTCCTCCTCCGCGTATAAGCCCGTAATTATTGAGACACATTCACAAGCACACACTTGCCAGAGAGTGATTTGTGTATGTTCAGTGTGGGGAAGTGTTTTCACTGATTCATCTCACATTCACATGTGGCCTTATCTGCATTTTCTAAATGTTTTTCACCATCGTTTCATTTTATTTTATTTTTTACGCACACGCAACAACAAACGGGTGCACGCACACAGCCCCTTGTCGTGTAACACGCCTGATGGGAGAGACCAAGAGATCAGGCACTGAAGCGATCTTATGTGCCTGGCTCATTACCCATCCTCCTTCCCCATCCTCCACATTCCACACACGGCTGCACATGCTTAGGACTGGCGGCCATTTCCACACCACAGTGGTCATCATATTAGTCAGTCTCCACTCCTCCTCCTCTATCCTGCCCTTGTGGTCTTTTTCTAAGATGTAGTACTTACTAATTAATTTCTTTCCTTCTTTTTTTATTTTTAGACACAGATATCAGTACAAATTTCATGAACAGGTTGTGACATTACATTACTTAACTTTTTCGATCTGCTGTTTACTTTATTTGCAGGGTATTGGACATTTGCCAGAATGTGAAGGCACGCATCGTTCATGAGTGTAAAGAGAGAGGAGTGCAGTTTACACCGTTATCCACATGCAGGTACTGTAACAGTTTGAACATAAATTGAGCCTAAAGATGTTGGACCCTCACAATATTCTCACCATGTGTACTAGTGCAGATACAACTGTGTTTAAATAATAAAAACTAGGGCTGCAACTTATTTTATATCAATTCTGAATTAATCTATTGATAAATTATAACCAAATAATTTTTCCAGTTTCACAAAAGACAAAAAATGATCCTTTGGAATTGCTTATTTTTTTTCCGACCAACAGTCAAAACCCCCAAATTACTCATTTTACAATTACATACAAGTGAGAACATCCTCAAATCATCACATTTAAGTAGCAAAAAACAACCATAAAAGAAAATGGATGTTGCCTACCCGGGCCTTCCCCCGACCTCAAGTGAGTTAGCAAGAGCCACACAGACGGACAGACAGACAGACAGACGGCGAGCCGGTTGAGGAGCACCAGGCGGCTGCTCTCCGATTGAGGACAGATTAGGCCTCAGCCTGATTATGCTGCAGCCATTCATTTCCCGGCTGCAGTCTGTCACATGATTGATTTGTCCATTTAACCTCTAGAACAGTCAGCGTGCCAGGTGATGGGCCATGTCAAATGAACAAGGGCTCTGCACCCCTGCTTCTCCACGGGGAGCGAGGCCACAGAGAGAACATGCAAACTGAAGGAGCATTTTACTCCCAATAAAAAGATCCTCAGACATGTTCTGGAAGGGAAACTGAACTCGAGCTGCTTTTTTTATTTAGAAGCTGCTACATGAACTAAAATGAAGGATGATTTGTTCAAATTTTCTGTTCCACGTCAAAGTGACAGTTGAGTCATCCTGTTACCTGCGGAACAAAGATGATTCAGTAAAAGCATTTGACGGTGGTCATTTAATGTCTGATAATGTTACTGCCTCCGCCATCTGGAAACCACGTCTCTCTTTAATGTGACTTAACTGTGTTTCTCACAGGGTGACTCAGACGTACGACGCTGGTGCCTGTGTCTACTTTTACTTTGGCTTCAACTACCGGGGACTCAGTGATCCAGTGCATGTGTATGAACAAGTGGAGGTGAGTCCACAGTCCTGTCCTTCCACAGAACATCTGATTTGATGACAACGTGTCACCCCACAGAGTGAATGTCAGAATACAGCCTTATGTAATATGA
Source organism: Scophthalmus maximus (assembly GCF_022379125.1). Taxonomy (NCBI): domain Eukaryota; kingdom Metazoa; phylum Chordata; class Actinopteri; order Pleuronectiformes; family Scophthalmidae; genus Scophthalmus; species Scophthalmus maximus. Next base: position 9,942,294 of record NC_061528.1, on the reverse strand, counting down.
CAAATATGAGTGTGGTTTTATTTTGTGTTTTCCCAGCATGCAGCTAGAGAAGAAATCCTTGCCAATGGAGGAAGCTTGTCACATCACCACGGAGGTAATAAAACCAAAGAATTTCATGTTTTTTGCAAATACATAATGTGGAAAAAAATGTTCACGTTATTCACAAGAGCAACCATGAAATTGTTGACACTTTTGTAACATGACCATTTATATTTGCACATTCTCCTAAATTACAAGTTATAAAAAGAGGTTGTTTTTGAGTGGCGGCGAAGGCTTTCCCAGCTTGCTCTTCAATGGGAGTGAGCACCAATGTGCATTTGGTCAGACATCTTTCAATGGTTCAATATCACATGTACAAAATATCTTCCTGCAGCTCGGATGAATGGCTCTGACTCTGCTATTTGTTCATTTCACCAGTGACCAAATGAAACGTGAGCAGAGGAGAGGGGGTAGGGTGGGAGAAACAACTCTCTGGGCCCCATCAGAGCTAACCGAAATGGCTGCCTTATCTATATTGCCATCCGCCTCGCTGTTTTCATACATCACTTCAGGCTATTCATCACACCTGTCAAAAACAGTATGCAGTGAATCAGCTGTGATATTAAATCACAATTTTTTCTGAAGGCGGGGACAGGTTCAAAATTAAAAGATTGCTAATAAAAAGGAGGCGGCAGGCCGGGGTAAATGATGCAGCCGTTATCACCGGCTGTATACTGACCTCCAAACGGTGGCCCGGCCACCCCGAGCAGCACGGGGAGGTGACAGGGGGGAGAGGGGGGGATATTGATGCAGTTCCCGTGTGCGAGGCCCACTCTGTAATTGTGATTAATAACAGTGGGGGCTTGGTATCTGGGCGCAGACAGGCCGGTTTGTCTGCCCACAATCAGCTCTTGACAAATGGAGCTAGTTTCACTGTTTTTGTGTATCAAACAAAACAGATGTAGTCAAGGATGGTGAGGTGGGAGGGCACCGGAGGAAATATACATTTCTGTGGCCCTGTGTTTACAGTAGGTCGGCACTGTGCTGTGTGGGCGTAGGTAAGGGAATCTGGGTGTGTGGCGCACACTGGCTTTGACTCTGCAGGACAGAATACTCCGCCTCACACACCGCCATGTGTTGACTGCTTCCCATCTCAAAAATTATGGTGTGTGTGTGTATATACAGAAAGACAGATTTATCACACAAACTCACAGGCGAATCCTGTGTTATATGTGTGAGTATTCTTTGGTTCTGAAAGCCAGAACGCTGGCAGAGATGTTCTCTTTAACTAGGTCAACAAAGTCGCAGTGGTGAAGAGTTGTTGCACATCCATCACCAGGAGAGTCTTCCATCTATCAGCCCTGCATCGTGGCTTCTCAGCCAATACTCTGCCTCGGCCATATCGCAAGAACGCAGGGCCACTACCTCACCCTTGTCTGTCATTGTCCTGACCCCCATTTGTCAGGAAAATCCTACTGAGGTCGAGAGCAGCGTGTCAAGGGGGTGAAGCTCAGTCTCGGCCTCTACGGTCTCCTCTGTATTGGGGCCACCCCGGGGTGCCCGGCATATTCACCCCACCCCAGAGCTCCAATCCCTTTTAAGTCTGCCAACTGTACCTCCACAGAGGTCACTGCACTCAGGAGATAGAAAATGACCTGATTTGGTGAAGTTCCCCTCGGGGCATTTGCCCTGCACTTCCCCAGCTTTTCTTTTTCCACACAGGAGAAATATGCCACCTTACAAAAAGAACAACAACAACTGTCATTTAAAATAACTACCTGCACTTCTTTGCATGTCTCAGCTGCACAGACCAAGCATGGTGAGATTGATTGCAATAGCACGCAAAAAAAGAGAGACTGTGACAAGATAGATGTGTAAATTATCACAGTGATGGAGGCAATGATGCAGTCCCAGCACCTTCTGTTTTCTCTCCTCGGAGGAGGGAGGGGCGGAGGTGGAACAAGGGGGAAGGACTGAGGAGGAGGAGGAGGAGGAGGAGGAGGAGGAGGCGGCAGAGAGCAGGGTACTTCTTTTAGTTATTGGGTAGCAGCTGATTGGTCCCTCTGTCACCATCTGGAGGTTTGTGTGGTATGAGAGTCTCTGGTGACCCCGCTGTCTGCCCTGTTTTGTCAGGGGACGGGCCTCACGAGCCTAGTGGCTGATCCCCATCTGGGTTTCCTGGCGAGGCTCTGATAACACGGCGCTGTAACGTGTCAGGGTGGCCACCTCCCTCAACATGCCCTATTAACACTCCTCTGCTCCTGATGCAGAGGAAGGCATGTGAACGCTCTGATCGCACCACACCTTCCTATTTTCAGGCCATTCGTATCTAATCTCATGTGATTACACTGCTGGTTGGGAGTATTTACACAGCGAGCAGCACCTGTTCCAGGCTGATCTGTTCTCAAATGTATCTTTCGGAGTTTTGGAATAAAGATGTTGAGTGTTCTTTTTTTTTTTTACATTGACGATTACCCAGCTCTGAGCTGACATACTAAAAGTTTATTTTACGTAAGTCATTGTGTTTTCTTTATTCAGGTTAGTTTCTTTATTGTTGTCGTCAATGTAAAGTCCTCTGAATAATGTCCTTTGCTTTTTTCACCCACCCTAAACCTTCTGACGATGACTAGGTATTGTTTGAAATATTTCAACCTCCAGATTCTGCAGGGGTGTGTTCGTGTTGAAAGGTTGCTCACTGTGTAACTGAAACATTGCAATTTAATTCAGGTTGGCAACTAAAGCTGCCATTAACTGTTGCGTTTAAATTATTGACTTTTGCATTTCATCTTGCAGAACTTTTCACTTCATAAAATATCAGCATCTATACATGACAACTCTGGCTTAGTTTCCTCTGCTAGTTGAAAAATAAAAACATAAAAGGCTCGTAGTTTCTATTTTGCTTGAAGAGTTTGCCTCCAGTGAGGTTTCCCAGTCCTCCGCAGTCACCAGACCTCTCGCTGGCTCCGGTCTCTCCGATAAGAACCTGTCGGCTACAGACTCTGTGGAGTATGTCGGACTGGACAGCTGGGGAAGCAGTGGGCACCCTCACTAGGCTTCATGCCACACACGCTCCTCAGGTTGGGAGGGTTTGGAGGAGGGTGGGTGAGGAGCAGCTGAGAGTCGAAGTCCTGACAAGAGGACCATTGTGTTGGTGCTCCATGGTCGGCTTTGGCATCCCGTCGGCGACCAGGCCTGTGTCGGAGGGCACAGAGTGGCGTTTGAGACAAGCAAGCACAACACCCTCTCAGGTCAGCAGGAGCAGCGCGCTCGTGTGCACAATGAGACAGACACGCACACAACAACAAAAAGGTCCCGGTGACTCTAGAGGGAGGGAAGTGGAGGGGAGTGCTGGCTCCAAGAGGGAGCCGGGGACGACCCGCCACAACCGCCAGCCGGCCTCCTCCTCTGGGAACACACAGAGCCTAATGAGTTTGATAGTCTGCTGAGCTCCATAAATCATGCCATGCAAAACATTTCTCCTCTCTGAATAAAAGCATTTATCACCCTCTGTTTATTCACTCACTCTCACAAGATTGATTGGCTCCCAGCAGCCTGCTGAGCAATCAGCCGTGCCGATTCCTCTATTTCTCCCCCTTCGGTCTTCTTCCCTGAGTTTATTCATCTATTTTTTTTCTCTCTCTCTCTCCTCTGTCATTCAGTGGGGAAACTTCGGAAGGAGTGGATGAGCGAGACTGTCTCCAACGTCGGCATTGGAATGCTCAAGTCTGTCAAGGACTACGTGGACCCCAACAACATCTTTGGCAACAGGAACCTCTTCTGATCTCCCGCTCCTGTCCCATCTTTATCTCACCCTTTTCTAAAAGCATTGTGTGTGTTTTGGATTAATCAATTCTAAATTTGAATTTAAAATTGACAGAGATCTCGTGTTTTTCCATTAAAAGTGTCATTCGGTGCCATTTATCGATTCACCCAAACCTTTTGTTCTTTAGCATTGTATTGCACTTAATATGCTTCAACAATCATTGTCATTTGTGTTAAAGCTCATTATTTTGCTGTTGTGTCGTGTCCTCAGCTTTTTGGAGCTCGACACGATGCAACAAATACTAGATTCTTTGAATTTTTGCTTATGTTTGACCTTTTCCTAAATATGCTTGCCAACATGGTTCATCCTTAAATTATTTTTTTATTTTCCTCTGTGTGTGTGTGTGTGTGTGTGTGTGTGTGTGTGTGTGTGTGTGTGTGTGTGTGTGTGTGTGTGTGTGTGTGTGTGTGTGTGTGTGTGTGTGTGTGTGTGTGTGTGTGTGTGTGTGTGTGTGTGTGTGTGTGTGTGTGTGTGTGTGGCACTTCTTAGGAGTAAGTTCTAGAAGAATGCGCTTTCTATAGCTCTGTGCCTTTCTAAAGCTTCTCTCTGCCTTCCCCTTCTCCCGCTGCACTCTGCTGGTGTACAGTGAGTCCCTTTGTGAAGCGAAACAGACTTGGACATGATGTTTTCTTTGGTGTCTCCTGTTTGTCTTTTTCATTCCCTCAGGCCTTTTTATTGTACCGACCTATTGCCATAAGAGACTTTGTTAACAGTGTATGTGCGTGAACCTCTCCTGCCCACCTTTCAGCCCCACCAAAATTGAACAATCCTTAGAATTACAATATGATTACAAAGAGATTTATTCCTTGTGTGTTTTTCGATTTTGTACAAAAAATGGTTTTCCTTTCATGCTTTTGTTAGTGAGAATTAAATGTGGGGGAGAAAGCCATTGTGTCGTCTTTTTTTTTTTTTTTACTATGTCTGCTTCCGTGTCACCGCGTTTGCAGTTCAAGGCCTCTGTATCCCGGTGCTCACGTTGTACCAAAGACTCGACACATCAGATCATGGAAACATTCTGCGAACATCAGTGTGACTATGTGTGACCGCCTCCTTCACACACATTCACATCACATGCACAGCTACACTAGATTTTTTTTAAATCCACGTAATATGCAAAGTTAACCCCTCTGTTAAATGTGCTAAATCTTTCTATTAAAATCAATGACATCCATGTTTGATATGTTTAGGACGCTGTGTTGAACTGTATTGTTTCCTCAGCTCGTGAGGTAGTTGACCTGGTTAACAACCTCTTTGTTATCTGTATTGTGTAAACGTTTTTGGAACAGTTCCTGTAATGTGCTACAATTTGATACCTGACTTGTACCGTTTAACCTCTCACTTTGAAGCCAAGTTAAACTTTAATGTAAGAATCTTGCCTTTTTTTCTTTTCTATTCTTCTAATCTGTCCTCACATTTTCCTGGACCACCATGTCCTTTTATCCCCCACTATTGGGACCCACTATTTGAAATTGAACCCCCTTAATTTTCCACTTCTCTGAACAATGTAGTAACATCCATGTGCATTTTGTCCACGCTGTTTGTGCAACCAATTGAATAAAATTTAATTAAAACATACTCATTATTGATTTTTCCTTGAGCATATGAACAGCACAGTGAAGAGAGAAGAGACCATCCCCCCCAAACACCTTTTTTCTCTCATAGATTATTTCCTATTCAGCTCTTCGACAGTGGCCTTTATTTATGTTGTCGGTCAGTGCTGGGAGGGTCAACTAGATCCTGAGAGCTGGTCTTTATTTGCGCTTCCCCTCCAGTTGCTCAACGCTGAGCTCAAGGTAATCCAGCACAAGAGGAGTTTAACACAGCCTGTCTTTTGCTTATTATTTATTTTCAATTTTTTTGCCTTGCACAGGCTCATCTGGGAATCCTCTTCACCCACACATCCGCCCACACACCGCTCGCTGTCGTCACAGCATTAGAACTCGGCCTTGGACAATGAACCACACTATTGCACTCCTGACACTGTGGCTTAATACCCAGGACTGTGAATAATTATATAAATAAGACATGAAGGATTTAAACATTATTTCGTATTAATCACTGTCAGAGTTGTGTAACATTTGAACATTTTTCTTCCCCCAGCCAATTCCTATTTCTTGTCAAAAAATGTTCTTACCTATATGACTGAATCACACAATTTTTTCTTAATGGCTTAAAATGTGTCTCAATGAAATGTTCTCACACCTGCAGTGTTTCATTGAGATACAGTTTGTGTGCAAAGATACTTTTGTCCACGTGAGGTCAGCACTGCACTGGGAGAAATACTGTGTAAACAGAGTCAGTGGTGGGGGGAAGAGTTGAAGACCTTTGCTCAAGTTAAAAGTGGTAGAACTGCATAAAAGAAATGTTCCATTAGAAATAAGTGTCAAAGAGTGTTTTACTGTTATATAGTGTATTACTGGATCTTTATTACCAATGCGTTTGATCGTAATTGGCCTACAACTGTTGATGGGGAGCAAATTTTAACAATGTTACTTACTTTTGAGATGGTTCATCTGTCCACATCATATTTATAAATTACATAATATGTAGCATGTCTAAAGAAACTTGTGAATTTGGCAGATTAATGTGATGAAGGGGGAAAATTTAATATTTAATGTAGTGGTGTTATATAAGGTAACACAAAATGGAAATAGTGAATTACAAGTATCTGAAACTTACTGGTGGAGTTACACTATTTATCTATTTATATATTATTGCATGTTTATTTATTCATTACTTTTTAACTGCTGGCTCTATTTTGCTATCCCCTTTGCTACTGTGATATGGAAAATTACCCCATTGGGGGACTAATAAAGGAGTATATTATCTCTTTTCTGTTATCAGTTGATGTCACAATAAACCAGGGCACGTGTAGCAGCATATTTTTATTGAAACTCTGAACAGAAACATTGCACATTTGCCTTTTCATGCCTTATAGGGATTCTTTCAGTTTAGCCCGTCGTAAATAAATCCAGAGTCTAAACTGGGAGAGGAAAGGAGAAACACAAGAAGCACAATACATTGCAAAAAAGACGAGTAGAAGTCGGCCACAGTTGGAGACCTAATAGAAAAATAGAACAGCAATATTCATAATTCACGTGACATGATGCAGTAGAATTTAAGTCATGCATTTCTGATGAAATAATGTGTTTACTGATGAAGTTCAAAATACGAGGTATTTGTTGGCTCACATGTTTGCTACATCCTTAGCAAGTGGTTGAATTTAATACTGCATTAAACATGCAATTCATAATTCTTCTGGTTGACTTCAATTCAGCTCTTCAACTAAAATACAGTAGAGCACACAGATCCATGCCACACAATGACACAGCCACGTTTTAAACTCCAATTAACAAAGGTACAACACAATTTGTAAGGCATACCCCCACTGAAAATACTTGGAATAATAATGAAAATGAAAATAACAGTTTGTGACTACATGGGCACTTCAGTCCTACAAGTCCTCTGTCTTCCGTAGATTATAAAAGCTGTTCACAAAGAAGTAATTTGTGAGGCCAAAAAATTGAAATTAAAGAATACGTTTGACATTTTAGGAAATTCACGTCTTCACTCTCTGGTCTAAGTCTCATATCTTTCCGTTGAATAATGCTACGGCAAGTCAACAGTTGGAGAAACACCGACAGAAATTAAAATACACCAACCAGCACCTCTAAAACTCAGTAATTAACACACTGCATCTTCTTTGTTTAAAGTGTACAGAATCTGAAGTGTGAAAAGGACTCTTTGCGGTTTTATGTGGGTTTATGTGTTGGACTGTTTCTTGGCTCAAGACAACCAGCGGATAAGCGAATAAGATGAAGTGTAAAGTGATGAGTTTTGAAGTTGCTGGTAAGCTGCAGGTTTTACTGTATTACCTTTGGACAGAGCTTTCCCCCTTGTTTCCAGTCTTTACGCTCAACTAAGATAACTGGTGGGATTGACCTCAGCCAACAGAAAGAAAATAAGTGTATTCCTGAAAAACTTGATGCACTCCTTTGAATGTACTTAAATGCAGAATTATTAATTTTCTTTACGTTTGAGTTATTAAACCGTAATGATTTTTCTTTTTTTAACTTGAAGAAAATGTATGTGATACCAGAACAACTTCATCAAGGCACATAGTGTGTGTGTGTATGTGTGTGTGTGTGTGTGTGTGTGTGTGTTTGTGTGACCCTGCATTTATAAAACTGGGTAAAATAGATTTCCACATCTATGTAATGTTAGTACTTTGTGGCTATGGCTTTGTGGGGTCAAGACAAAACTGCAGTCATTGGTTAAACAGGTAATTGCAAAAAACAAAACAAAAACACCCAAAATCATGGTTCAACATGGATTTCCATACTATGTAAGAATGTAGGTGAGGAGGCCATGCATTTTTCATTAGGATCTTAAAACAAGGCACAGGAGGGGAGGGGGCGGGACACTCTATTTGCATTGCAAGCACTGTCCCAGATCCTGCTGTTCCTGCACCCCTTTATCCTTCAGAGACTCTACAGCCATACAATCCAGAGCTCGCAGCTTTCGAAACAGCACTTGTAAATAACTCAGTAGCCTATGTACAAATTTACAAAAATATTCACCCCGGACAAAGTGTGAGCAACGAGGAGGTACAGAGAGCAAAACCTATACCACAGCGGAGGCAAACGTTCCTCGACAATATTCTTCATGCCTTGTTGTGCAGAAAATGTGTGCGACGCCCAGAACAGTTGGTGTTAGCTCACTGGTTGACATGTTGACAGTGTTTTGAGTTCCCTCTCTGACATGGTGTCATCAGCTGACTTGTAGCTGCTCCGACAAGCTCGCCAAACACTGCCCCTGTGAGCCCTCAGCGCGGGAAGATCGAGGGGAGCAGAAAAACCTCTATGATATCGCCGCACTCAAGTCTAAAGCTCATCTCTAGCAGCAAAAGCGAAGAGGAGCAGAGCCCAAGAACCTCTGCATGCACTGCACTGCACTGCACTGCACTGCCTCTGTTGCAGGCCGCATTTTAGAGGAAATAAGCCGAAGAGATCACTTTGCTGGTGGCAACAGAAGCTAACTGACAGGTTTAGATGTTGTGCCTTCGGCGTCGCCGCCGCTGCCGCCGCCGCCGCCGCCGCAGGGTGTGCTGCCAGTTTGGGCCACGGTGCAGCCACTGGTTTCTGTGCTTTCGCCACCGCATGGGCTCGCGGGCGCAGAGACGCTCTGGCCACGTTGTCTCTTCTTGTTCAGTTCCTCCCACTTGGCCCTGTTGGCTTTGATCATGTCAACCATCGGCTGAAGTTTGGGATTCAACTTGACCAGAGTCTGGAGAGAGAAAGAGAGAGAGAGGGGAGTATAATAGTAGTCATAAATCCTGATTAGATATTGATATACTAGATGTATAGTTTTCCCCCCTCAAGATCCATGCATTAGAAACTGGTAAAAATGTAAAAATAATAAAAATGACCTATCTCGCAATGTTAAAGAAAGTGATGAGAAAAATTCCTGGAAACAAACCAACCAATTTTTGCAGAGATAGTCAAAAATCTGACCCAAGATGTTACTGGAGAAAAAGTCAGGGGACCATCACAATAATCATATATAATAATTTCATTGCAATCATCCAACAGTTGAGGAGGTATTTCATTCAAAGCCACCAATGTCTACCTAATGGTGGCAAAGGAGGAAAAGCCAGGGGTCACCAAAGTCACTAACTTTGAAATTTGAGAAAGCGTTGCAAAAAACCAACAACTAGATCATTCGTTTCATCGAGATGGCCGGAGGACACTATGACGATTCTGGAAAAACCACAACAGCGATAGGTGGTGTTTAACCCTTGGGGTTTTGCAAAGATTGCCAGGTATTTCTTTTTTTATTAAAATATGATGCTTAGCTCTGTGCCTTGAATATAAGAGGCACAAACCGTTGGCTACAAAGCGGCACATTATTCATGAAATGCTCTGTACGGGCAAAGCAAATGAAACAAAACAGACAAGGCCTGACTACAATAACTGCAACATACAGTCGCTTGATAGCAGCAGTCCATTAAATGGCTGCTCTTTAAAGATTAGAGGCACATGTATGACTGAGATTAGTTGCGTTTGTCATTTTTTTTCTGCGTTAAACTGTAAATGGTAGATAAGTAAAATAAATTACCTGGGGGTAATTTATTAAAATGACAGGGGGATTATGTTCCCTCTGTTCTGCTAACAGTCTCCTCTGTGTCTATTGGATTTCCGGGGAAGTCTGTGTGATTAGTTATTGTTTCATTAACCCTGCTTCATATGGAAATATAACATATGGGCACGGGTCCCACATTCAAAACAATGAAGTCTTTCATTTATTCTCACACACACGTATAGCAGTGAAATGGGTTGCCATTGTGAAATGAGCTGAATAAATAGGTACACCTACACTGGGGATTGTGCATTGTTCGTATGAAAGGGGAAATCAAATCTGTTGTAACACAGCTGCCAATTAGCTGTACTTTAAATGAAGGCTGACTATTTTAGACGCATTTATATTCAGATGGAGTCTTCATTAATTCCATATGAACGTAATACCGATTAAAACACGTGTGTGGGTGATCAACTAGAACAAAGATCTAATATGTGGCCAGAAATCAGGAGTAGATCTATTTTTTTGAAGCAAAACTGCCGTCTCCTCACTTTTGTTCTGGGGAAATTTCATTCTTTTGTACCAGAATGCAACTTGAACTTTCACGAAAAGGAATGTGTGTGCAGCTAATTATGATGCTGTTCATCTGTGATGGTGAGGAGCAAATGGAGCACAGCAAGGATTTCCATTTCTATGATTTGAGATAAAGTCAATGCACATTCCTGGAGTTGGACTGCCTCCGCTCCGCTCACGTGTGCACACACTGGTTATTATTATTTATTTATTATTTTCAAAAAGGCCAATTGTTTTCTGGATTCAGCTTCTCAGACGGGAGGATTTGCTGTTTCATGAGATTGTAAATCCGTGATTTGGGGGTTTTGGGACTGTTGATCAGACAAAACCAGCTATTTAAATACATCAACTTGGGCTTAAGGAAACTGGCGTTTTCCACTATTCCCTGACATTTGTATTATTAGGTTAATTAATGTATTTATTCAGATTTGTTTTTCTTAGAACAGATCAGGCAGTCCCATGATAAGTGATAAATGGTGACATTCGACCAGATTCACTGTACAAATGTGTTATTTGTTTGTTGGCCTCTATGGTTGTTTTGTTTTTTTGTGATGGAGCTTTCTTGGCCCAAACATTCCTGAAAAGAGATTTTTCCGAAAAATCAAATTGATTTGAATCAAAATTCAAATCATATCAAAATTAGACAAAGGATATAATCAAAATCATATCCTTTGTCTTGAACATCCCCTATTTAGTATTTGCAACCAGTATACAAACATGTAATGTGGATAACCAGTGTTTATTAACGTACAATACATGTCACAAGTTTATCAATAAAAACTTTGTGTCTGCGGCTCACAACTGCATTAAAAGGTGTTATAAGTGACCCGGTGTGTCATGTGCATCCGTGGTGCAAATGAGTGCGTGTTGATTAGGAAAAGGTTCAATATTTGAAGCCAGCATCACACCGCGACGCCATGTGGCCTACATGCAGCTGCACATTTCAAAAACTACAGAGAGTGACGGCACTGGTCGTCCAAGTCTTTGTGGATTTGCCTCGTCTGCGGGTTCAAAGGGTATGATCCTCTGGAGGGGAACGATTTCCCAGGTTTCTCTGCAGAATAGACCCTCTGTGGGACATTGTCAGAGGTTTGCACAGCATTATCATTCCACTGATGTAGACCCAGAGGAGGGGGGGGGGCGAGAGAGAGGGAGACAGACTGTCATATGCTGGGGTGTAAAGATGGACGGTTATATAATGGGGGGGGGGGATTAATATTCCACAAAGGAGCGAGCCACCACCAGGAGGAGGAGATCAGCGAGATCAAGAACGAGATCTCTTCCGCCCACGGACAAAAGCCCTGCCGCCTCCGAACTTCCTCTCTTCTCCCCTTTGCAAGTTTAATTGGCAGCAGCACGACCGTGAGCTCCATATCTGCATTCTCCAAACATCAGCCTTCACATGAGGCCTCCCCCCACCCACCCACCCACACACACACACACACACACACACACACACACACACCACTTTGATGCTTTTCATCTACACAAGACGACGACAACGGTGAAACCAGAGCTCGGATGAGTCTGCTCTAACTTTAGACACTGATTCTGCGATAATTCAATAGACATGAAGATGATCTATCGTTTGTTTTTTTCTGCTCATGCTGCCTGAAAGTAATGTGTTTAATATGGAGGTTTTTAAAAAACGGTCTAAGTGTTCAGAAGAAGAGAAATGGCCCCGGTGCATGACTCTCATGGATGTGCCCTCCACGCTCCTCATCTGGTCCCAGACCTGCTCGGCCTTCCTCCTCCCACGCAGCCACTGCTGCCGGCGGTGGGAGGGGCATGTGGGCGCTCGTGACGTCACTCAGAACCACAGGCACACACATTGCTATACCAGCGAGGACGCTGTGTAGATTTCCATTGTCTACGCGGTGTATAATTCCCTCAAAGATAATCACTAGCTGTAACTCTAATCTCATCCTATAATAAAAAAGCGTGCGGTCCAGAGTCGGTCCTCGTGTCAGGGCTGTGCAGTCAAGCCCAGAGTACACGGTGGTTCTGAGGGGGATTTAACCTGTTCACTCACTCCACTGCCCCGGAGCCTTCCTGCAGCCAGAGAGTGCCCGCTCATTCTGAATACAAAAAAAAAACCGAAATAAAGAACAGGATGAAACCTTGAAATTGTTTCCGAGCTTTCAACACAACACACTTTTCAGTGAGAAGTCTGCGGCTGCAGAGGAAGCGGAGACGTTTTCAGTGACGGCTTCATTGCGTCAATGGGGACAATGGCTGCGCAAGGACGGCGGCTCTACCCTGTCACAGGCTGCGTGTGTGCGCGTGTGTGTGTGCCCGTGTGAGTGTGTGCGTGTGTGTGTGCCCGTGTGAGTGTGTGCGTGTGTGTGTGCCCGTGTGCGCGTGTTACCTCGTACAGCGGCGCACAAATTCCATCAATCCACTCCAGCTGCAGCCCTGGCAACTCGTCCTTCCTGTTTCGATCAAAGATGGCCTGGAAACACAATAGACACAATTTCATGTTGCACCTACACACGGAGAAACAAAGGGGGGGGGGGGGGGGGGGGGGGGGGGGATGAATATGACTACGAGTCAGACCCTCAGCCTCCAGTGTGCTGCAGGCGCTGCCTCGCCACGGCCGTGTTCATGTCGTGTGCAATTTTTTTGTCCGATTCTCCTTCATTCTCCTGCAGCCCTGAACGTGAGAGGCTCCACGGAGGCTGTGCTTCAGAGATAGTCACTGGGCTACGACTTAGAAGTTAATAGTTAATCCCCAACACCCACACGGAGCGGGAAAGGTTTGACACAAGCGGCGGACCCGAGGCTACTGCATTTGTTAGTTCAGTGGGGAGGCAATGTGGCCTGGCTCGATTAGTCAACTGCCATTAATTGCAGGCGGGAAGCTGCCGGGTCTCTCTCTCTCTCTCTCTCTCTCTCTCTCTCTCTCTCTCTCTCTCCCTTTAAGAACTTGCAACACAGTTCAGCCTTCAAAGCTCCTCAATCAAACAGACAGTGGTCTACTGTGGCTTTGAGGACGACATGAATAAGTCATGAAGTAAGGCAAACATGTTCATTAGGACCAAAGTCTGTCCCTTTATTATTATTATTATCACTATTACTACTACTACTACTACTCTCCATGAGAAGTATTTATTATTTCTGCAACGAGCTCCAATTCACCAGTGTGTTTACAGTTGAATGAATTTAAGGGTCAGTGGTTGTTTTCAAATCCTGTGCAGGAGTTGTTGTTGTTTTTGTTTTTTCTTCTTCTTCTAAATAATGATTGTTACACAGTCCACAGTTTTGCTCCTGGCCCAGCAGCGAGGCAGTGGAGCGTTCAAGCTGACAATACAATTTTCTCACACTGGGAGACACACGCGCTCATGTTTCCTACGCAGTCAGTGTATATATCCATCCATCCATCCATCCATCGTCTACGGCTTTATCCATTTGGAGCCAATCCCAGCTTACATTGGGCGAGAGGAGGGGTACATCCTGGACAGGTCGCAAGCCTATCACAGGGCCACATACAGTCAATACAGAGTCAATTTAGATTCTCCAACCTAACCCCATTCTGCATGTCTTTGGACTGTGGGAGGAAGCCGGAGAACCCGGAGAGAACCCACGCATTCACAGGGAGAGCATGCAAACTCCACACAGAAAGGCCCTGGTTGGTTTGAACCGGGACCCAAACCAAGCACTAGCCCCCCGGCGGCCCGGCGCACTCACCGAGGGTGTGAGCTTCAGCTCCGATCGCTCTCTGTCGCCCTGCTCGAAGAACTCGCTGGTCACCAACTCGGCCACCTGCGAAGACAGAGCAACGGCTTTCGTTGTCGGTGAATCTGTCGGCTGAAATGCTGAAAGATGAATGAGATCAACGAGTCCGATTATCCCGGTCCGTTGGAGCGTCAGGAAAGAGCGGGAAAAGAAGCGCCTTTTCACGGCTTCCTTCAGCCCAAGGTGGCGAAACCACATCACTTATTAGGCCGACAGACAGTCCACAACCAAAAAAGCTCACTTTCTAATTAAAGAAAAGGAAAGATTTTGAGTCTGAAACTGTTGTGAGATATTACTTTCAATTGACAATCACGTTAACAACACAATAAGTCACAATCCTTCTGATTGGAGTAAGTTTCCTTTAAATGTCCGTCTCTGCCGTCATTTGGCTGATTCAACAATGTTTTGTTCTCTTATCTCAAATCAAATTGCTTATGTTTTTAGTAATACAACCCCTTTCCTTTATTCTTTATTCATTTATAGATTGATCATATTGCTTTTCTTCTGATTGTGTCTAGTCGAAGGTTGTAGCGTCCTTCTTTTTTTGACTGTTTCCCATTTTTAAGTGTTTGGGACCCCCATCAAAAATGGCATGATGCAAGGGGGTTTATCCTCCGTGAATACGTTTCTGATACAATCGTTTTCTGTCCATCAACTACTTATTTCTACTAGACATGGCTGAGACACTAGCATCTCATTTCATTGACAGAGATCATCCTATATTTCTCACCTTTCGTGATATCTCCCAAGGTTTGGTGACAGCACCGAGATCACAGGCCGTCATCATCATGGATCTGAGGGGAGATCAGACAAACAGATTTATTTCATCTGGTACAATAGACTTTTATTTTATTTTTCAATTCTTACAGAAACAAAGCCGCTGTTATCCTACCTGCACATGTCTCGGTGAGCCTTCACGTTCCAGTTGTACTCTCCGTTGCTGACCAACTCAAAGAAGGTGTTTCTGTTCCTACAGGGGGAAACAGAATATCTACTTGTGCAGGTGTACATTACATAAAATCCACAAGGGGGCGGTACTACCTAAAAATAAGCCTAGAATAAACTGTGAGGAAACGGGCTGAGACACGAGCTTCATTGAGAAACCAGGCACAGTTTAATGAGCAGAACATACTCAAAGTACAGTGTGAGGTCTGTGGCCAGAATGGACTGTTTCAGCAGCTGCATCAGGTCGCTGTACTCTGTGGACGACAGGTTGGAGAAGATGTTGTGACCCTGTGGAGAGAAGCACAGTGCTGGCATGATAAAGAATTTAAATACAGTATAAATATATCACGTTTCCACCTGCACACAGAGAGCCTGAGATAACATGTTAGAGCCCCTATGGGAATCATTGATGGCAGTCAGCATGGGAGAAAAATATATCCCTCTGACCTATTGAATAAGTATTTGATAACATCTTCACTGTTATAATTAAACTGCTGACAGTACTATCTGACATTGTCTCCCAGATCACTGATCTGTTCTTGTGTATGAATTTATAGGATTTAGGAATACTTTACGCTCAATTATCAGCCTCAGATAATACATTTATTACCCGGGTTTTCACAAGTGATGATTTTTAAACGGCTTTGCATTTGTGCAGTATATAATGTAAGGCACAGTCTAGTTCCAGACCCTTTGACTCTGCAAACATTTGCAGGGATTTAAATAGTCAAATGAATAAAATCCATATGATAAATGAATGAACATAATTCCAAATCGGCCAAATCATCTTGTTAGAGGAAAATTAAAGATATGGTGTTTGGCGTTTTTTTTAATATATATATCTTTTCTTGAGATTTTTTTTCTTATGGCTGAATAACTCACGCCTGCTTTGATCAAAGCCGAAGATCACGAGTTCAATTCGTAGGCCTTTTAGGACTTGTTGGCTGTTGTAGTAGGAAAGTAGTTAGTAGTAGTTAGTTAATGTCCCAGGAAGACATGATGACAGTGTGACAGTGAGCCAACATGAACAAAAACAGGGGCTGAGCCCAAAATCCCTCTGTATTCACTGATTACTGCATTATATTTACTGTCCAACATTTTATCTGAGTGTATAGTGTATATAGAGTGTATAGTGAGAGTGTATAGTGAGAGAGTATAGTGAGAGTATATAGTGAGAGTATATAGTGAGAGTGTATAGTGAGAGAGTATAGTGAGAGTGTATAGTGAGAGAGTATAGTGAGTGTGTATAGTCAGAGTGTATAGTGAGAGTATATAGTGAGAGAGTATAGTGAGAGAGTATAGTGAGTGTGTATAGTCAGAGTGTATAGTGAGAGTGTATAGTGAGAGAGTATAGTGAGAGAGTATAGTGAGAGTGTATAGTGAGAGTGTATAGTGAGAGTGTATAGTGAGAGAGTATAGTGAGAGTGTATAGTGAGAGTGTATAGTGAGAGTGTATAGTGAGAGTGTATAGTGAGAGAGTATAGTGAGAGAGTATAGTGAGAGTGTATAGTGAGAGTGTATAGTGAGAGTGTATAGTGAGAGAGTATAGTGAGAGTGTATAGTGAGAGTGTATAGTGAGAGTGTATAGTGAGAGTGTATAGTCAGAGTGTATAGTGAGAGTGTATAGTGAGAG
Source organism: Scophthalmus maximus (assembly GCF_022379125.1). Classification (NCBI taxonomy): domain Eukaryota; kingdom Metazoa; phylum Chordata; class Actinopteri; order Pleuronectiformes; family Scophthalmidae; genus Scophthalmus; species Scophthalmus maximus. Next base: position 9,925,528 of record NC_061528.1, on the reverse strand, counting down.
AGTATAGTGAGAGTGTATAGTGAGAGAGTATAGTGAGAGAGTATAGTGAGAGTGTATAGTGAGAGTGTATAGTGAGAGTGTATAGTGAGAGTGTATAGTGAGAGAGTATAGTGAGAGTGTATAGTGAGAGAGTATAGTGAGAGTGTATAGTGAGAGAGTATAGTGAGAGTGTATAGTGAGAGTGTATAGTGAGAGTGTATAGTGAGAGTGTATAGTGAGAGTGTATAGTGAGAGTGTATAGTGAGTGTGTATAGTGAGAGTGTATAGTGAGAGTATATAGTGAGAGTGTATAGTGAGAGAGTATAGTGAGAGTGTATAGTGAGAGTGTATAGTGAGAGTGTATAGTGAGAGAGTATAGTGAGAGTGTATAGTGAGAGTGTATAGTGAGAGTGTATAGTGAGAGAGTATAGTGAGAGTGTATAGTGAGAGAGTATAGTGAGTGTGTATAGTGAGAGTGTATAGTGAGAGTGTATAGTGAGAGTGTATAGTGAGAGTGTATAGTGAGAGTGTATAGTGAGAGTGTATAGTGAGAGTGTATAGTGAGAGTGTATAGTGAGAGAGTATAGTGAGAGTGTATAGTGAGAGTGTATAGTGAGAGTGTATAGTGAGAGTGTATAGTGAGAGTGTATAGTGAGAGTGTATAGTGAGAGTGTATAGTGAGAGTGTATAGTGAGAGAGTATAGTGAGAGAGTATAGTGAGAGTGTATAGTGAGAGAGTATAGTGAGTGTGTATAGTGAGAGTGTATAGTGAGAGTGTATAGTGAGAGAGTATAGTGAGAGTGTATAGTGAGAGAGTATAGTGAGAGTGTATAGTGAGAGTGTATAGTGAGAGAGTATAGTGAGAGTGTATAGTGAGAGTGTATAGTGAGAGTGTATAGTGAGAGTGTATAGTGAGAGTGTATAGTGAGAGTGTATAGTGAGAGAGTATAGTGAGAGTGTATAGTGAGAGTGTATAGTGAGAGTGTATAGTGAGAGTGTATAGTGAGAGTGTATAGTGAGAGTGTATAGTGAGAGTGTATAGTGAGAGAGTATAGTGAGAGAGTATAGTGAGAGTGTATAGTGAGAGTGTATAGTGAGAGTGTATAGTGAGAGTGTATAGTGAGAGTGTATAGTGAGAGAGTATAGTGAGAGTGTATAGTGAGAGTGTATAGTGAGAGTGTATAGTGAGAGTGTATAGTGAGAGTGTATAGTGAGAGTGTATAGTGAGAGTGTATAGTGAGAGTGTATAGTGTGCTCAGAAGTCCCCAAAACGGAACAAAAAGGGAAGTGTCCATAGCATGTACACTACTGCCTGCTAACTATCCCACAATGCAACGGGCCACATCTAATAGATGAAATAAATTACAACTGTGAAGTGTCAAAACGTCTTGTCACAATTGAACCTCAACGGTCAGAAAAAGTGAATGGCTCAGTGAAGCCAACAGCTCAGCTCTTAATAAGCAACATCTCTCACTGGAGGCTCTCTATCATTAAAACAGGCCTCTCCCAATCATGCATTATACATTCATTCACCACTTAGACACCACCCTCTGGAGGATGGAGAGCCTGTCTGCGGAGAAAATGGAAGATGAAGAGGTGATAACTGGAGAGGACAAGAATGAGAGGGATTGATGATGAGCCGCAAAACAATACCTTTAAAAATCCGCCGTGACAACAGTGACAAATCTAGTGTGAGGACTGTCTCGGCGCACACCTCGTGGACCCCTTTCATCGGCTCGTTGCGCTCCCATGAAATATTGAGACGAAACAGACTTCTCTCATTCTGTCACAACTGGAGCGGATGAAGGAGGGAGGCCACTGCAATAGGAAGTGAGAGCGCGCGAAGGGGACGCTGAGAGGCGCCGAGGGAGTGAGTGACGTTGAAAAGTTTACATTTTAATTAACGGTTCGCGGGGATTGAATCGTGAGCCTTCTCGTCGACTCGAATTAGCCGCACGTTCATTTATATGCTAATAGGACAGTGGTGGTTCAACCCCAGTATCAACAGGAACCATTATGATATTCCAGGCAAACATTTGTCAGCTTACTGTGTTGTCAGCAGCGTGATAATGAAGACACTGACTCCGGTGCTGCTGACACTGTGGTCAGCAGCACCGGATCACCACAGCGGACCGTGCTCTCTCCTGTCCTCTTCACCTTGTATACATCTGATTTCCAGTATAACTCAGGGCTCTGCCACATTCAGAAATACTCGGATGACACTGCGATAGTTGGCTGTATCAAGGATGGACAGGAGGGGGAGTACAGGACCCTGGTCGAGGACTTCGTGAGGTGGTGCAGGTCCAACCATCTGCAGCTGAACACCTCCAAGACCAAGGAGATGGTGGTGGACTTCAGAAGGAAGAAACCACATCTCCAGCCCGTGTCCATCGAGGGCGTCGATGTGGAGGTGGTCAGGACATATAAATACCTGGGGCTGCAGATGGACGACAAGCTGGACTGGACAGCAAATATGGACGCTCTACACAGGAAAGGGCAGAGCCGTCTGTACTTCCTGAGAAGGCTGGGGTCCTTCAACATCTGCAAAGAATTGTTGCAGATGTTTTACCAGTCTGTGGTGGCCAGCGTCCTCTTTTATGCCGTGGTCTGCTGGGGAGGAAGCAGCAAGAAGAGAGACGCTGGTCGACTGGACAGACTGGTGAGGAGAGCCGGCTCAGTGGTGGGCACAGAGCTGGACTCTCTGGTGACAGTGGCAAAAAAGAAGGAGCCTGGACAAACTGCTGTCCATACTGGACAACGCCAACCACCCACTGCACAACACCTTCACCAGGCAGAGGAGTGTGTTCAGTGGCCGACTGCTGTCCCAGTCCAGCTCCACCGACAGACTGAAAAACTCTTTCGTCCCCCTGGCCATCAGACTGTGCAACAGCTCCTGGTCAAGGCAGGGAGGACAATAGAAAAGGACAATTTATTTCAACCTTCATTTGCACATTTTCCCGTTTTGCACTGTAGCAATAAGCTAGTTTTTATAGTTAGTTTAATATTTAATTTAATTTTGTATTTTTATTTTATGTATGTTTAATGCATG